>NW_021175342.1:0-869 GCF_002162155.2 Triticum dicoccoides
CATCATCCGGGAGATTAACTCCCAGCTGAGTCAAGCGGTTATGCAACCCAGACATAGTGAGTATGTGCTCACTGACAGAACTGTTTTCCTCCATCTTACAGCTGAAGAATTTGTCGGAGACTTCATATCTCTCGACCCGGGCATGAGCTTGGAAAACCATTTTCAGCTCTTCGAACATCTCATATGCTCCATGTCTCTCAAAACGCTTTTGGAGCCCCGGCTCTAGGCTGTAAAGCATGCCGCACTGAACGAGGGAGTAGTCATCGAAACGTGCCTGCCAAGCGTTCATAACATCTTGTTCTGCAGGGAGAATGGGTGCGTCACCAAGCGGTGCTTGTAGGACATAATCTTTCTTGGCAGCTATGAGGATGATCCTCAGGTTCCGGACCCAGTCCATATAGTTGCTGCCATCGTCTTTCAGCTTAGTTTTCTCTAGGAATGCGTTGAAGTTGAGGACTACGTTGGCCATTTGATCTACAAGACATATTGCAAAGATTTTAGACTAAGTTTATGATAATTAAGTTCAACTAATCAAATTATTAGTGAACTCCCACTTAGATTAGACATCCCTCTATCCATCTAAGTATTACATGATCCGAGTTAAACTAGACCGTGTCCGATCATCACGTGAGACGGACTAGTCAACATCGGTGAACATCTTCATGTTGATCGTATCTTCTATACGACTCATGCTCGACCTTTCGGTCTTCTGTGTTCCGAGGCCATGTCTGTACATGCTAGGCTCGTCAAGTCAACCTAAGTGTTTGCATGTGTAAATCTGTCTTACACCCGTTGTATGTGAACGTCTGAATAAAACACCCGATCATCACGTGGTGTTTTGAAACAGCGAACTGTCGCAACGGTGCACA
>NW_021175343.1:0-1778 GCF_002162155.2 Triticum dicoccoides
ATATATATATATAATGTATATGTGTATGTATGTGGCTATGTGTATGTAATGTTCAAAAATTGTTCAGAGCATGTTTTTGTTCATATATGTATTTATTGTTCATATGTGTATTTATTGTTCATGTTTTTTTTCTGTTCATAGATTTTTTGTATCTATTGGCTCTTCATCGCTCTGTATTTATTGTATCTATTGGTGATATTAATTATTGTATAATATGCAAATGTTTGTATATTCATATGAACAATGCATTAGGCAAAACCTTTGTTTTTTTCGAAGTTTTCTATTTGAACATTTTTTTTAAAACAAGCAATACTAAAAGAATGAGAGGAAAAAGGAAAATAAGAAGAGGAAGAAAGGAGAAAAGGAGGAGAGGAAGTAGAGGAGAAATAAATAAGAAGAGGAAAAAAAAAGAAAAAGAAGAGGAGAAGAAGAAAGGAATAGAGGAGAAAGAAGAAAACTTCTTCTTCTTCCTTCTTCCTTTTTCTCTTTTCTTCCTTTTCCTTAATTATTTTCCTTTCTCGAGGGAGAAGAAGAAAAAGAAGAGGAGAAGAAGATATAACCCCCTCTAGATAACTTCGACATGAGGGGCGGTCGATATATATATATACCCCTCTCGACCGTGATAACTTATACAACTGCAGCACCCCCCTTGGCCCTCTCGCTCGACCAAAACTCTCAAGGACACCCAAACCCTAGAGAGAAAACGATGTTGTGGTCTCCTACCCCCTCCCGCCGCGCCCCTACCCGACAAATTAACTCTCTCGAGGCCACCCAAATTTATCAAGTTAAAAGAGCGTTATCGTCGAGGCCACCCCAAAGCCTTGAAGCGTTGTGTCGAGGCCACTAACATGATTCCTTATTGTGATTAGCTAGCTAGTTCTATGTTTGCCACTAATATATATATATATATATATATATATATATATATATATATATATCCATCTGTACCATGTTTGAATAATAATTGACATGTTGTAAATATTTGCAGAAACTATGGAGCACTCCCGAGACAAAGAAACAGAAGCGATGTTGGGGGACATAATCGCAAATGGATCAAGTGATGATGTTGCGTCATTTCTCCTCGACACCGTTGATCAGCTAGATGAAGAAGAGGGCTATGTTTATGATGGTGGCTTCGACCCATTAATGCCGGTACAAGAGGAGGACTATGTTCATGATGGCTTCGGTGACACAATGGAGGTACAAGACGAAGGAGACCGTGCTGACTGCTCCAGTCACCGAACCGAGTCCGGCCAGGTATATATATATTATTTAAGCCCGTGCTGACTAGTTAATTGGTGCATCCATTGTTTTGGTATATGTACACATATTAATTACTGTCGTCTTTCTTCCTTATAATTTCTAGCCCTCCAGATCGAGCACAACTTCGGTAAGGAGACGAGGCCCGAAGAAAAAGTTGAGCTCGGATGAAAAGTTTGAGATCATAGAAATCGCGCCCGACGGCGAACCGATTGAACCCATCCGGACAAGGAAGGCATTTTCTGCTCAGTGCGGGGTTCTTGTTAGGGACAGGATCCCGATCAGCATCCAGCAATGGTATAAGCCTGCTAAGGATGAAGACGCTGAGGTGTCTTATGTCAATGATATGCAGAAAGAAGATCTTTGGACTGAGCTGAAGGCAAATTTCACCCTACCGCCAGAGGAGGATCCGGAGAAGACAGTTAAAGAGCAATTAATCAAGTCTTGTGCTCTTAAGAAGATGGCAGGCCTAATAAGGAGGTGGAGGAAAGAGCTGAACCAGTTTGTCAAGGAAAAAA
>NW_021175344.1:0-1274 GCF_002162155.2 Triticum dicoccoides
GATATAGGATGCTTCTGTCCCATAGCATTAGAAAAGGTCCGTAACATCCACTCCTATGCATGGCTTGTTTCATGTAAAATGATACCACATGCAAAAATAACAGTGCTATGGTGGTGATTCAACCCGACAAACGACACAAATGGCGGATTGTACTTATTGGTTCTGTATGTGCTATCAAAAACAATAACGTCTCTGAAAGCCTCGTAGTCAAGTCGAGATTGACTATCACACCAGAACAGTCCCTTCAGATGACCAGCTTCATCAACCAAGTACCTGAAGAAAAAAAATCTGAATCTGAATCTTGCCTCGTCGCCATGTGATTGATCACTGTTTGAGCATCCTTGGAAGCAATTGATTCCTGCTTGTTAGCATGGGAAAAATTGTAAACGTCTCTCATAATGCATCCAACCTCATCATATCCACTGTATTGCATGCACATAATATCCATAATATGGTGTTTTCTGATCCCAGATTTTTCCATGTCTGTAATGTCCGCTTTTTGCTCATCGCTAATTCTTCTGTGTGAACGCCAAAGACACGACAGATCGTGTGGGGCTAGAGAATGGTTGTGTTCATCGATGAAATCCTTCACAAACCACTGACATGTTTCCTCCTGTCTTGCAATCACCAATTTAGCTTTACACCCTACACGAGTTATAATCCGTGGCCTCCTCTTTCTATCTTCCATCTTCCTCTTCATGTGTTTCTCTTCACGAACCCCTTCAGGACTATACACAATTTTCCTTAAAATTATATGGCAGTTGGATCCATCCCACTCGACATAGCTTCTCCGGACACTACTTAAAACCTTTCTCAAGACCATATTTGTTATAAAATCTAAAACCTTCATCCTCACTATTAAACATCTTGTTGGCAATATGATAGTACTCCATCATTGACTCATGACTTATGTCCGCCATGTCTTCCTGCATCAGCATTCAGATGAATAAAAATCTGAAAGGAAAAAAATGCATGCAAAATCCAGTATAAAATCTTGCATGGAATTTTAAACTTTGGTCCTTGTATATGTTATGGCAAGCGATCACAAACGTCCATAAAACTGGGTCCCCCATAAACTAGTGAAGTGACCATGGATGATGAAAAATTCTAAATTGAATTGCATGCACTAGGGAAACCTAAATCGATGATGAATTAACAAATCTAAGTAGCAAGTGCAGGCTACGAATCAAAGTAAGTTGAGATTCGGGCGATTCATACCTTAGGATGCAAGTCCGGAAGCGATGGGATCGGCCGGGGGCCAGTTCTATAGCGTC
>NW_021175345.1:0-974 GCF_002162155.2 Triticum dicoccoides
CTATTTGTGCTTTCACTAGTTTTGCATGTGTATGGTGGTCTGAACATTGTAGATTATATCCTATTCCAACTACTTGGGCTGCTTTGAAAACTGCTATGCGTACGCGTTGGGTTCCACCATATTATCAACGTGAATTGCTTCAAAAATTGCAGCGTTTAAGACAAGGGAAAAATTCTGTAGAAGAATATTATCAGGAATTACAAACTGGCATGATTAGATGTGGTATTGTTGAGGAGGATGAAGCTATGCTTGCACGTTTTCTGGGTGGATTAAATAGAGAGATTCAGACCATTCTAGACTATAAGGAGTATACTAATATCACTCGTTTATTCCATCTTGCTTGTAAAGCTGAACGTGAAGTGCAGGATCGACAAGCATTGGGGCGAACTAACTTTTCTGCAGGCCGACCTTCATCATGGACACCGCGTGCATCTTCTACTTCAACTGCACCAGCACCTCAATTAGGTGCCTCCTCCAGTCGTGATACAAGAAAGGAGGCACAACCACCATTATCTGCCAAGAGCGCACCTGATGGGCCTGCACGGAGTTCTTCTTCCATGGCATCAACAGGGCACACAAGTGATATTATTTGTCGTCGTTGTAAGGGAGGAGGTCATTATGCGAGAGAATGCAAATCTCCGCGTGTGATGATTGCTACCGCGGATGGTGGATATGAGTCCGCTAGTGACTATGATGAGGAGACTTTGGCTCTTATTACACGTGAAGAACATGGTGGAGATGATTCTGATCATGAGACGCAATACATGGCTCCTGAAGACGCTGACAGGTATGAATGTTTAGTTGCTCAACGTGTTTTGAGTGTGCAGGTCACACAAGCTGAGCAAAATCAGAGGCACAATTTGTTCCATACCAAGGGAGTTGTGAAGGAACGTTCTGTGCGCGTCATAATAGACGGAGGGAGCTGCAACAACTTGGCTAGCATGGAGATGGTGGAGAAGCTTTCTCTCACCACA
>NW_021175346.1:0-974 GCF_002162155.2 Triticum dicoccoides
GACCCTTCCCCTTGCAATAAAAGCACTCAGTCTCAGGCTTGGGTCCATTCTTTGACTTCTTCCCGGCAACTGGCTTACCGGGCGCGGCAACCTCTTTGCCGTCCTTCTTGAAGTTCTTCTTACCCTTGCCCTTCTTGAACTTAGTGGTCTTATTGACCATCAACACTTGATGTTCTTTCTTGATTTCAACCTCTGCTGACTTCAGCATAGAAAATACTTCAGGAATGGTCTTTACCATCCCCTGCATATTGTAGTTCATCACAAAGCTCTTGTAGCTTGGTGGGAGCGACTGAAGGATTCTGTCAATGACTGCCTCATCAGGGAGGTTAATATTCAGCTGGGTCATACGGTTGTGCAACCCAGACATCTTGAGTATGTGCTCACTGACAGAACTATTTTCCTCCATCTTACAACTATAGAACTTGTCGGAGATGTCATATCTCTCGACCCGGGCGTGAGCTTGAAAAACTAGTTTCAGCTCTTCAAACATCTCATATGCTCCGTGATGCTCAAAACGCTTTTGGAGCCCCGGTTCTAAGCTGTAAAGCATGCCGCACTGAACGAGGGAGTAATCATCAGCACGAGACTGCCAAGCATTCATAATGTCTTGGTTCTCCGGGACGGGAGCGTCACCTAGCGGTCCTTCTAGGACATATTGTTTCCTGGCAGCTATGAGGATGATCCTCAGGTTCCGGACCCAGTCCGTATAGTTGCTGCCATCATCTTTCAGCTTGGTTTTCTCTAGGAACGCGTTGAAGTTCATGTTGACATGAGCGTTGGCCATTTGATCTACAAGACATATTTGCAAAGGTTTTAGACTAAGTTCATGATAATTAAGTTCTAATCAAATTATGAACTCCCACTTAGATTAGACATCCCTCTAGTCATCTAAGTGTTACACGATTCGAGTCGACTAGCCCGTGTCCGATCATCACGTGAGACGGACTAGTCATCGTCGGTGAACATCTTCATGT
>NW_021175347.1:0-1051 GCF_002162155.2 Triticum dicoccoides
GATTCTTCTGATCTACTTCTTCTTTTAGTTGAGTATTCTCTTCTTTTGTAGGGAGCCGTACACTCCGGAGTAGTGTCCGGGCCTTCCACAATTATAGCAATTTCGCTCACGACTAGAAGATCTTGTCATTGTAGGATCTTGACTTGGAGCTTCTCTCTTTGCTTCTGCTCTTGTAGAATTTGTTGAAGTTCTTCACCATTAAGCCCAATTCCTCATTGAAGACTTGTTTTTCACTTGATGTTGCAGGAGCATCACACGAGGCTTTCTATGCACCACTAGACTTGTGTGAAGCTCTTCTTTGTCCTTGAGTGACATCTCATGAGCAACAATTCTTCCAATGACTTTCGTTGGCTTGAGATCTTTGTAATTGGGCATCATTTGGATCAATGCGCATACAGTATCATATTTTCCATCCAAGGCTCTTAGGATATTCTTGATGATGAATCTGTCAGTCATCTCTTCACTTCCTAAGCCGGCAATCTCATTTGTGATGAGAGCAAGCCTAGAGTACATTTCAACGACCCCTTCACCATCCTTCATTTTGAACATTTCAAGTTGGCTTTGAAGCATATCCAACTTGGATTCCTTGAAGGACTTGGTACCTTCGTGCATATCAATCAAAGTATCCCAAATTTCCATTGCATTCTCAAGATGGCTGATTTTGTTGAGTTTTTTGGGGCACAATCCATTGAAGAGGATATTGCAAGCTTGAGCATTGTTTTGTAGCATCTTGAACTCTTCCGCAGTTGCTTCACGATTTGGTTCTCTCCCATCGAAGAATTCACCTTGCAAACCAATACACACAATAGCCCAAATGGCGGGGTTATGTCCAAAAATATGCATTTTCATCTTATGCTTCCAGCTAGAGAAATTAGTACCATCAAAGTAAGGACCTCTATGGAGGTAATTTCCCTCGCTAGACGCCATAATCTCGTAGGTTGTGAAACCAAGGCTATGATCACCAAAGCTATGGAAATCAAGGCAAATGGAGACTAGAGCTCTGATACCACTTGTAGGATCGAATGTATGTCTAGAGGGGGTGATGAAACTA
>NW_021175348.1:0-1051 GCF_002162155.2 Triticum dicoccoides
GATTCTTCTGATCTACTTCTTCTTTTAGTTGAGTATTCTCTTCTTTTGTAGGGAGCCGTACACTCCGGAGTAGTGTCCGGGCCTTCCACAATTATAGCAATTTCGCTCACGACTAGAAGATCTTGTCATTGTAGGATCTTGACTTGGAGCTTCTCTCTTTGCTTCTGCTCTTGTAGAATTTGTTGAAGTTCTTCACCATTAAGCCCAATTCCTCATTGAAGACTTGTTTTTCACTTGATGTTGCAGGAGCATCACACGAGGCTTTCTATGCACCACTAGACTTGTGTGAAGCTCTTCTTTGTCCTTGAGTGACATCTCATGAGCAACAATTCTTCCAATGACTTTCGTTGGCTTGAGATCTTTGTAATTGGGCATCATTTGGATCAATGCGCATACAGTATCATATTTTCCATCCAAGGCTCTTAGGATATTCTTGATGATGAATCTGTCAGTCATCTCTTCACTTCCTAAGCCGGAAATCTCATTTGTGATGAGAGCAAGCCTAGAGTACATTTCAACGACCCCTTCACCATCCTTCATTTTGAACATTTCAAGTTGGCTTTGAAGCATATCCAACTTGGATTCCTTGAAGGACTTGGTACCTTCATGCATATCAATCAAAGTATCCCAAATTTCCATTGCATTCTCAAGATGGCTGATTTTGTTGAGTTTTTTGGGGCACAATCCATTGAAGAGGATATTGCAAGCTTGAGCATTGTTTTGTAGCATCTTGAACTCTTCCGCAGTTGCTTCACGATTTGGTTCTCTCCCATCGAAGAATTCACCTTGCAAACCAATACACACAATAGCCCAAATGGCGGGGTTATGTCCAAAAATATGCATTTTCATCTTATGCTTCCAGCTAGAGAAATTAGTACCATCAAAGTAAGGACCTCTATGGAGGTAATTTCCCTCGCTAGACGCCATAATCTCGTAGGTTGTGAAACCAAGGCTATGATCACCAAAGCTATGGAAATCAAGGCAAATGGAGACTAGAGCTCTGATACCACTTGTAGGATCGAATGTATGTCTAGAGGGGGTGATGAAACTA
>NW_021175349.1:0-963 GCF_002162155.2 Triticum dicoccoides
GATCACATTGACCTTGGAACCATTCCCGACGCGCATCGTCACCTCGTCCTTTGCCAGTTTCCGCTTATTCCGCAGCCCCTGCTTTGAGTTACAAATGTGAGCAACTGCACCGGTATCAAATACCCAGGAGCCACTACGGGCACTAGTAAGGTACACATCAATTACATGTATATCACATATACCTTTGGTTTTGCCGGCCTTCTTATCCGCTAAGTACTTAGGGCAGTTCCGCTTCCAGTGACCGCTTCCCTTGCAATAAAAGCACTCAGTCTCGGGCTTGGGTCCATTCTTTGGCTTCTTCCCGGCAGCTTGCTTGCCGGGCGCGGCAACCTCCTTGCCGTCCTTCTTGAAGCTCCTTTTACCCTTGCCTTTCTTGAACTTAGTGGTTTTATTGATCATCAACACTTGATGTTCCTTCCTGACTTCTACCTCCACTGATTTCAGCATAGCAAATACTTCAGGAATGGTCTTTTCCATCCCCTGCATATTGAAGTTCATCACAAAGCTGTTGTAGCTTGGTGGAAGCGACTGGAGGATTCTGTCAATGACCGCATCATCCGGGAGATTAACTCCCAGCTGAGTCAAGCGGTTATGCAACCCAGACATAGTGAGTATGTGCTCACTGACAGAACTGTTTTCCTCCATCTTACAGCTGAAGAATTTGTCGGAGACTTCATATCTCTCGACCCGGGCATGAGCTTGGAAAACCATTTTCAGCTCTTCGAACATCTCATATGCTCCATGTCTCTCAAAACGCTTTTGGAGGCCCGGCTCTAGGCTGTAAAGCATGCCGCACTGAACGAGGGAGTAGTCATCGAAACGTGCCTGCCAAGCGTTCATAACATCTTGTTCTGCAGGGAGAACGGGTGCGTCACCAAGCGGTGCTTGTAGGACATAATCTTTCTTGGCAGCTATGAGGATGATCCTCAGGTTCCGGACCCAGTCCGTATAGTTGCTGCCATC
>NW_021175350.1:0-1562 GCF_002162155.2 Triticum dicoccoides
AACCCCACCTTGATCAATAAAGCTTTCATCTTATATTCGCAATATCCAGATTGCAATCTCAGTTTCTTGCTTGTTCTTCGTTTGCTCGCAGGAAACAGACCCTCGTGGTCAGGTTGATCGTGCTCTGGCGTGGTCAATAACCTCTCGGAGTTGGTTTAGCGATTGCTAAGGCGCGACGTCCTCGCACGTTCGTAGTCGGATCGTCAAAGTCGACTTCCACCAAAGCGATATCCATCATCTCATCGAAAGACGGGACACCTTAGCCTCTATCACATAAAGGAAAGTCTCAATGAATTCAACCCATTTAGCATGTCTACGATTCAGTTTAGCTTGACTTTTAATATGTTTCAATGATTCATGATCAGAATGTATAACAAATTCTTTGGGCCATAAATAATGTTGCCATGTTTCTAAAGTCCGATCAAGAGCATATAATTCTTTATCATAAGTAGAATAATTCAGACTAGGCCCACTCAATTTTTCAGAAAAGTATGCAACAGGTTTGCCATCTTGTAATAACACACCTCCTAATCCAATTCCACTAGCATCACATTCAAGCTCAAAAGTCTTATTAAAATCAGGAAGTTGGAGTAAAGGAGCATGTGTCAACTTATCTTTCAATACCATGAAGGCTTCTTCCTGTGCGGTACCCCAAAGAAAAGGCACATCTTTCTTTGTAAGCTCATTGAGAGGTGCAGCAATGGTGCTGAAATCTCTCACAAAACGCCTATAGAATCCAGCGAGGCCAAGAAAACTCCTCACTTGTGTGACCGTTTTGGGCTGCGGCCAACTCTCAATAGCTTCAATCTTGGCTTTATCAACTTCAATTCCCTGTGGAGTAACAACATAGCCAAGAAAAGATACTCGGTCGGTGCAAAAGGTGCACTTCCCAAGGTTACCAAACAAACGTGCATCACGTAGAGCAATAAAAACAGCACATAAATGTTTCAAATGTTCCTCCAAAGATCTGCTATAAATCAATATGTCATCGAAGTAAACTACCACAAATCGTCCAATGAAAGCACGTAAAACTTCGTTCATTAATCTCATGAAAGTACTAGGTGCATTAGTTAACCCAAAAGGCATGACTAACCACTCATATAATCGAAACTTAGTTTTAAATGATGTTTTCCATTCATCTCCCAATTTCATACGAATTTGATGGTAGCCACTATGCAAATCAACTTTGGAGAATATTGTAGAGCCACTCAATTCATCAAGCATATCATCTAGCCTAGGAATAGGATGACGATAACGAATAGTAATATTATTAATGCCTCTACAATCAACACACATACGTGATGTACCATCCTTTTTCGGCACTAGAATAATAGGAACAGCACAAGGACTAAGGGATTCGCGTATATAACCTTTGTCGAGAAGCTCTTGTACTTGACGCATAATCTCCTTCGTCTCCTCTGGATTGGTACGGTATGGTGCACGGTTTGGCAGTGAAGCACCGGGAATTAAGTCAATCTGATGCTCAATCCCTCGAATAGGTGGTAATCCCGGTGGCACGTCTTGTGGAAAAACGTCAGCGAACTCCTGCAAAATGTTAGTGA
>NW_021175351.1:0-1593 GCF_002162155.2 Triticum dicoccoides
ACAAGTCCAACACCGGCCCACTCAACTATTGATGGATCACATCCATTTGATAATGTTTCAATCAATCAAAACATAACTTTGCCACCCAAAGTCCGAACAATATCTTAAAACACAGAATGAAATATCATGTGGAGTCTTTTTACAAAAAAAAACCATGTAGAAGCACTCCACCCAAACAGACATGAAGGACTAATATGTAGGGGTTGTTTGGTTTAGAGTCGTGACTTGCCCGACCAAAAAATTGGTCGTTGACTAGCCTAGTGGTGGCGTTTGGATTGGATCCAAATAATTGGCATGCCAGCCCTGCCTCAGCCTTCCCTCCTTCTTTTGCGCCAATTAGTTGGCAGAATCGCAGGCGAGGGAATCGTTCGCCAATTTTTTGGCTAGCCAACAGCGCCAACGATTTGGCAGGGCTGAGATGGGCACAAACCAAACAGCCCCGTAACTTTCAGGAATGCAGTCTGCCAACTAAAACAGTGAAAATAACAACTCAAATCCATAAAGAAACTGCTATTGCAACACAACTTCTAATGAAATATGACTGTTCATTGATTCAAAATTCAGAACACAAGGTTCTCATTGCAGCTTAACAGGGATAACAGGGACTAGAGACAAGATGGTCAGAAGACCTCCAGCACAGGCGCCATGACCACATAACCAGGCCCTCAAATCAATGGTTCGACGGTCTACACCACAATCAGCCACGGCTCGAAGGACGGCCAATCTCAGGGGCACAAGTGAGATAGGGGGGGGGGAAGACCACAAACTCACCAGAACTGAGGACGAGGCAGCCTAATCGCCCTACGGGGGAGGTCAGAGTAGTGGCCGACAAGGAGGTAGCCCACCGAAGCCATACTAGCCGGACATGAAGGCTACGACACAGCCAGTGCCATCCCATCAGTGACGGCGTCCAAACCAAAGGGCTGCGGCAGTAATCGTTCTGTCACCAAGCCACACCACGGTCAGGCACCTTTAGCAGCTGAAGATCTCATGCGGGCAGGTCGATGGACTAGCTGGTGATGTTGGACACCTTCCCCCTCACACACACGATCTCTTCCTCTGGCGCCCACATGTCAACGATGGTGTGGCTGCCAGACATGCTCCAACATATGCTGCATCTTGCATATGTTCTAATCTGCATGCATGAGAAAAGCAAGTCATGTACCGTACAGATAGAGGAGATTAAAACCTTGAACAATGCAGATTCCAAAACACTCGTACACTGATAAACGGAAGAGCGCTACTGAATCCCCGATTTGCTGGAACTACCAAAGGCACTAGTTCTGAACGCCAATTAAATAACTGCATAGTCCAGCCAGCTACACTGGGAGCTACAGAGTAGCCGGCTGGTAGCCTCGTACTATTGTCAGATCAAGTTAATTTTGTGGCGCACATGAACATCTCCCAAAGCGGCTGATGCAATCAAAATTGGGACTAATAAATTAAGAGGAATTGAGCGACACTCCTAACCAATGGTTCTTGTTTTTCTTCAGGCCACAATCAAACAGGCCATAGATGAAGTGCTCTGTTTGATGGTTCAATAACTGACTCAAACTATGAACAAAACCAATAAGATATCTGACTAAGCACATA
>NW_021175352.1:0-1519 GCF_002162155.2 Triticum dicoccoides
TCATCATTTAGGGTTTGTCGACACCGAGGCATCCTAAAATCTAAGCTTTTATCATTGAGGGTTTTTCGACGCCGAGGCACCCTAAAAGCCTAACCTTTCATCATTTCGGTTTTTATCGACACCGAGGCACCCTAAAAGCCATGCATTAGTCACAAGTACGCCGGGGCACTTGATCCTACTTAATTAACTACTAAGATACCCCGGCCCATGCATTAGTCACAAGTACCCCATATGTCCTATTTTTAGCAAAGTCATGCTAAAATTCACGGAAAATTTCAGCATGACCTTTGCTGAAAATAGGACATATGGAGTACCCGAATTTGCCGGAACGGAAGTTAATCGACATTCCGGCAAACTCAAGGGCCTCTCGGGGTACCTGCAATATCATCACGACACGATGGTCGGAGACAAAACCCAGCAAACTAGCACCACAATGTGCCTCTACTTTCATATGAATGAAAAGGCCACAATGTGCCTCTACTAGCACCACAATCTTAGTTAACTTCTGGGGACATCAGAAAGTTAACATCCGCCTGATTATTATGAGGACTTCACTGCCACTGTTTACTCAAACTTAAGTTAGTAATTAAAAATATAAAATAGGATAACCCAGTGACAGGACTGTTGGTTGATGTCACAAAAAAGTTGCAAATCTCAACATGTTCTACAGTTGTTAAAATTATCTTACTGTATTTAGAACAAACTAACACCACAGAGTCTACCAATTCAGGTAGAAGCCATCATACATTACAAATTTGAATATATGATATTCCAGAAAATAATCTGTCTACAAAATGAGATACATTCCGTTTGTAAAACATTATATCTCCCTGCTGACATGAACTAAAAGCGTAACAAAAATACCATCTTCTTTTGTTGATGCGTTGGTGTTTTAGAGTAGAGGTAAGATAACCGGAGACCATATATGTAGTTTCTAACATATGCAAGATTACTTAAAAATTGGAGATGTAAGATAGTAGTATATAGAAGAAGAAACAAGAGAGAGATGCAAGATAGTAGTATATATAGGTGAGTCAACCTATTATTCTAGGCAGCTGCCTTTCTAGTGATTCGGTGTCGTCGCAACTGGATCCCTCCCACTCGACCTGCGATCTTCTACAAGGAAAAAGTAGCAGCTCAGTCAACCACCATATAATTATACAAGGAAAAAATGCTACTTGGCACAAGTGTAAACGAGAAGCTTGAGGTAGCAGCAGATTGAAGTGATAAAGTGCAAAGGAGAAGCTTGAGCTAGTAAACAATTTCTGAATGTTATAAAGTGGGGAAAGTAAAATAAAATTCATGACTAGTCATGGCACTAGAAAAGAGATGAGATTTCACAAAACCAGAGCCAAGCATAGTCCAGAATGTCAAATTTTCAGTTAGTTAATTATTACAGTCCTTTGCTAAAAGAGATGATCCGTCCAAGAAATTTAATACTAGATGCATGCAGTCTGTTGAGGATCTTTTAGTGAATGACTAACAACAAGTAGCCGAGCTTGCCCAAGAAAGATTAGAT
>NW_021175353.1:0-2044 GCF_002162155.2 Triticum dicoccoides
GCGATCAAGTCCCAGGCACTCGTAGATTTCATCAACGATTGGACGGAGTTACAGGCACCTGAGGAGAAACCATATAATACATATTGGACTATTCATTTTGATGGGTCCAGACAGCTAGAGGGTTCGGGGGCTGGAGTCATATTAACTTCCCCATGAGGTGATGAGTTTTGTTATGTCCTCCGTTTAATGTTCCCTTGTACTAACAATGTAGCTGAATATGAGGCTTTACTCCACGGTCCTCGGATGGCTAAAGAGATGAATTTGAGCCGGGTTAAGTGCTCCGGTGATTCAAATCTAGTGGATCAGCAAGTGTCTGGCACTTGGGATTCTAAGGACCCACTCATGGCTGCATATCGGCGAGAGGTTGACGCAGTGGCTAGTCACTTTAAAGGTTATCAGGTGGACCATATAGACCGGTGGAAGAATGAAGCGGCGGACGCTTTAAGTCGTATTGGTTCCCAACGCAAACCGGTTACGCCCAATGTCTTTCTTGATGTATTGCACAATCCGTCAGTCAAAGTACCGACCGAATAAGATTTGGCTGTTCCTGATCCAGAGGCTCAATTGGTGGCAGCTCTGCATGCCATACCAGATTGGACGATCCCATATCTGGATTACATGAACCGGGGTGAGTTACCAGCTGAGGAAACGTTCGCTCGACTGATAATCCGGCGTTCCAAGTGCATGACCATACTCAACGGGGAGTTACATCGTTACAGTGTTTCAGGAGCGATTCAACGATGCATTTCTCCTCAAGAAGGTTGCGAGATTTTGCGAGAAATACATGAAGGGGATTGCGGTCACCATGCCGGTTAAAAGTCATTGGTTGCTAAAGCCTTTCGCCACGGTTTTTACTGGTTGACGGCGCATGCTGATGCGGAGGATTTAGTCAAAAGATGTGATTGATGTCAAAAGTTTGCCCGCCGTGCTCACATTCTGGCTCAAGAGTTGCGGAAGATTCCAATTACATGGCTGTTTGCCACGTGGGGGCTGGATATGGTCGGACCCTTCAAGCGCTCCAAGGACAAGAAGACCCATCTGTTAGTAGCAGTTGATAAATTCACTAAATGGGTAGAGGCAGAGCCAGTCAGCAAGTGTGATGCAGCCACGGCGGTTCAATTCATCAAAAAGGTGATATTCCGGTTTGGCTTTCCACATAGCATTATAACAGATAATGGCACTAACTTGTCAAAAGGAGAGATGGAAGAATTTTGTCAACCTGAGCACATCCGGCTTGATCTAGCATAAGTGGCTCACCCCCAATCTAATGGTCAAGCGGAAAGGGCAAATCAAGAAATTCTGCGGGGTATCAGACCAAGGCTTATGGTTCCCTTAAAGCGGACGCCGGGTTGTTGGGTCCAGGAGCTACCTTCTGTGTTATGGAGCATCAACACCACACCCAATAGGCTATGGGTTACACGCCTTTCTTCATGGTTTATGGAGCAGAGGTGGTTCTTCCTAGTGACATCCGTCACGATTCGCCCCGGGTGGCAGCTTATGTTGAAGCTGATAATGAGAAGGCACGTCAGGATTCTATGGACCTGTTGGATGAAGAGCGGGATCGTGCAGCAGCGCGTTCGGCGATTTATCAACAAGATCTTCGATGTTATCACAGCCGCTGGGTTAAAATTAGAACCTTTCAAGAAGGTGATTTGGTGCTCCGGCTCATCCAGGATCAGACTGATATGCATAAGTTATCCCCCCTTGGGAAGGACCCTTTGTGGTCAGCAAAAATCTGCACAATGGATCCTACTACCTCATTGATGTTCGAGATCATGAAGACTCACTTCAATCGGAGGAGGAGACAAAGCGGCCATGGAACATAGCTCTCCTTCGGCCTTACTATACTTAAAGCCATAGGATTTTTCACCTGTACATATTTATGACAGTGTATATACCATATAATAAACTGGAGCCTCCGTTATAAGCGGGGTATCTGTTCTTTCTTATATCATATGTGTGCTTTTACAAGTTAATGGTCAAAGCGGAGTCTTGGTTAAACCGGATTTAGCAACTGCATAAAGATAAATAAAATCACTAGGGG
>NW_021175354.1:0-2044 GCF_002162155.2 Triticum dicoccoides
GCGATCAAGTCCCAGGCACTCGTAGATTTCATCAACGATTGGACGGAGTTACAGGCACCTGAGGAGAAACCATATAATACATATTGGACTATTCATTTTGATGGGTCCAGACAGCTAGAGGGTTCGGGGGCTGGAGTCATATTAACTTCCCCATGAGGTGATGAGTTTTGTTATGTCCTCCGTTTAATGTTCCCTTGTACTAACAATGTAGCTGAATATGAGGCTTTACTCCACGGTCCTCGGATGGCTAAAGAGATGAATTTGAGCCGGGTTAAGTGCTCCGGTGATTCAAATCTAGTGGATCAGCAAGTGTCTGGCACTTGGGATTCTAAGGACCCACTCATGGCTGCATATCGGCGAGAGGTTGACGCAGTGGCTAGTCACTTTAAAGGTTATCAGGTGGACCATATAGACCGGTGGAAGAATGAAGCGGCGGACGCTTTAAGTCGTATTGGTTCCCAACGCAAACCGGTTACGCCCAATGTCTTTCTTGATGTATTGCACAATCCGTCAGTCAAAGTACCGACCGAATAAGATTTGGCTGTTCCTGATCCGGAGGCTCAATTGGTGGCAGCTCTGCATGCCATACCAGATTGGACGATCCCATATCTGGATTACATGAACCGGGGTGAGTTACCAGCTGAGGAAACGTTCGCTCGACTGATAATCCGGCGTTCCAAGTGCATGACCATACTCAACGGGGAGTTACATCGTTACAGTGTTTCAGGAGCGATTCAACGATGCATTTCTCCTCAACAAGGTTGTGAGATTTTGCGAGAAATACATGAAGGGGATTGCGGTCACCATGCCGGTTAAAAGTCATTGGTTGCTAAAGCCTTTCGCCACGGTTTTTACTGGTTGACGGCGCATGCTGATGCGGAGGATTTAGTCAAAAGATGTGATTGATGTCAAAAGTTTGCCCGCCGTGCTCACATTCTGGCTCAAGAGTTGCGGAAGATTCCAATTACATGGCCGTTTGCCACGTGGGGGCTGGATATGGTCGGACCCTTCAAGCGCTCCAAGGACAAGAAGACCCATCTGTTAGTAGCAGTTGATAAATTCACTAAATGGGTAGAGGCAGAGCCAGTCAGCAAGTGTGATGCAGCCACGGCGGTTCAATTCATCAAAAAGGTGATATTCCGGTTTGGCTTTCCACATAGCATTATAACAGATAATGGCACTAACTTGTCAAAAGGAGAGATGGAAGAATTTTGTCAACCTGAGCACATCCGGCTTGATCTAGCATAAGTGGCTCACCCCCAATCTAATGGTCAAGCGGAAAGGGCAAATCAAGAAATTCTGCGGGGTATCAGACCAAGGCTTATGGTTCCCTTAAAGCGGACGCCGGGTTGTTGGGTCCAGGAGCTACCTTCTGTGTTATGGAGCATCAACACCACACCCAATAGGCTATGGGTTACACGCCTTTCTTCATGGTTTATGGAGCAGAGGTGGTTCTTCCTAGTGACATCCGTCACGATTCGCCCCGGGTGGCAGCTTATGTTGAAGCTGATAATGAGAAGGCACGTCAGGATTCTATGGACCTGTTGGATGAAGAGCGGGATCGTGCAGCAGCGCGTTCGGCGATTTATCAACAAGATCTTCGATGTTATCACAGCCGCTGGGTTAAAATTAGAACCTTTCAAGAAGGTGATTTGGTGCTCCGGCTCATCCAGGATCAGACTGATATGCATAAGTTATCCCCCCTTGGGAAGGACCCTTTGTGGTCAGCAAAAATCTGCACAATGGATCCTACTACCTCATTGATGTTCGAGATCATGAAGACTCACTTCAATCGGAGGAGGAGACAAAGCGGCCATGGAACATAGCTCTCCTTCGGCCTTACTATACTTAAAGCCATAGGATTTTTCACCTGTACATATTTATGACAGTGTATATACCATATAATAAACTGGAGCCTCCGTTATAAGCGGGGTATCTGTTCTTTCTTATATCATATGTGTGCTTTTACAAGTTAATGGTCAAAGCGGAGTCTTGGTTAAACCGGATTTAGCAACTGCATAAAGATAAATAAAATCACTAGGGG
>NW_021175355.1:0-1227 GCF_002162155.2 Triticum dicoccoides
TTCACATCGTTCGGGGCCGTATGGGAAACCTCGGCCGGACTCCCTGCGGATGGAACCTGGATAGGCGATAAACCTGGACTGGAGGCTTAGGTGATTAGGTAGGTCGTGGCCGACACCCACGTTGGGCTTCCGCTTGAAGGTTGCCGAGTACATGTCGTGTAAACGACGGTAAGTGGTGGGAGCGTGTATGAAGGAGTACACCCCTGCAGGGTTAACATGATCTATTCGAATAGCCGCGTCCGCGGTAAAGGACTACTTGGTTACCTATACAGTTCATAGACAAGTAAATGGAAACTGTTTAAAAGCCTCAAGATAAGTGTGAGTGCCGAGGATGGCTCTTCCGTAGGAAGACGGAGGTGGATCCTCGGTAGTGTATTGAAGTGGTGAGTAGTGGACTCGTGTGCGCAAAACCATTTCAAGTTGGAGTATCGTAGGATAGTCTAGCCAAGAGTCAAAGCTGGCTTGCTGCAATAACTCCACCAACTCTTCTTGATAATATGCATGTATGTAGGATCTGATGTAAGTCTTGCTGAGTACCTTTGTACTCATGTTGCTATAATCTACATTTTTACAGAAGACGCTGCAACCCCTTCTGATGGGTTCTATGTAGACGTTGACATCAACGAGTAGGCTAAAGACCCAGGTGGTGACCCTGAGCTTGTGAAGGACCACGTAGTATAGCTAGGCTTCCCAAGCCTCTTTTATTTTACTAGTTGTCTGTACTCAGACAAGTTACTTCCGCTGCTGGTTTGTATGACTGTATGACTTGTATGTTGGGTCGTGAGACCCGTACCTTTGTGTATGATATGTATGGCTCCCTGAGCCTTAAATAAAGTACTTGTGTCATAGAGTCATGTTGTGATGCTTTGTTGTATTTGCACATATCGAGCATATTGTGTGTATGATTGAAATGCTTGGTATGTGTGGGATCTGACTATCTAGTTGTTTATCTTTAGTAGCCTCTCTTACCGGGAAATGTCTCCTAGTGTTACCGCTGAGCCATGGTAGCTTGCTACTGCTCTGGAACACTTAGGCTGGCCGGCATGTGTCCTTCTTCGTTCCTGTGTCTGTCCCTTCGGGGAAATGTCACGCTTTGAGTACCGGAGTCCTGTTAGCCCGCTACAGCCCGGTTTACCGGAGTCCTGCTAGCCCAGTGCTACAGCCCGGACCCACTTGCTGATGACCGACACGTTCGGAGCTGGGTCATGGATGCCTGTCCCTGTAAGT
>NW_021175356.1:0-1001 GCF_002162155.2 Triticum dicoccoides
TGCTCCGCGCCGGGCCTGACGATACTGAGACGCCTCCGGGACCGAACCACCGCCGCCGCGTACCAATGGATGGAGCATCACGTCGCGTACGAGACTGGAGCGGATGAGGGTGGGGCTGTCTACAGCGAAGATGGAGGCGGCAAGGATGAGATCAGGGCTGGCTCAAACTGGAAGGGATTGGGGTTTCAAGACGTGGAGGTCGGCCCAAAGGCCAGAGCTAGCGGCGGAGATGCGGGCGCCGCCGTCGTGGGGGAGAGGGGGAGGCCGGCGACACGGCGAGAAGAGGACGGGGAGAGAGTGAGCGGATGTGAGGGGGAGAGAGTGGGCGGGGAGAGGTGGGGTTTGAAGATGCGGAGGTCAGCCCAAAAGCCAGAGCTAGCAGCAGAGATGCAGCCATGCAGGCGCCGTCGTCGCGTCGGAGAAGAGGAGGCCGGTGATGCGGTGGGGAGAGAGTGAGTGGGAGAGAGTGGGTGGGATTAGGTTGGGTGGGTGAAAAAGAAAATTATTCTTTTTGCAAATAGAAAAATGTGTTAGTCTCACTTTTGTTTTTACTACTCCCTCAGTTCCTAAAAATAGATCTTGTTAAAAATAAAGACTACATACGCATGTATATAGATATATTTTAGAGGGTACATTCACTCATTTTACTTCGTATTTGGTCTGCATTAGAATCTCTAAAAAGACTTATATTTAGGAACAGAGCGAGTATATATTTTACGATGCTTATGTAATGCAGTATAAAATATCATTTATATTTTATGTGTTCCACTTTGTTCATCAGAGATAACAAAACGTGATGGATTTGGATGATGTAACGACGGACCAGACTGAAACATCACAAGAAGGGTGCATATAGCTAATTCTTTTTTATATATATGTTGCAAAAAATAATACAAAAAGATGATAGTTTTATTATTATTTTTTCAGAATACAGGAGACATAGATATGGATTTTGGAGACGCTCAAAGGAGTCCATCGACAAGGGTTTCGGAGCGACGTCG
>NW_021175357.1:0-838 GCF_002162155.2 Triticum dicoccoides
CCCCCCCTTTAGTCGCGGTTGGGGAGGCGACCCGCGACTAAAGGGTAACCTTTAGTCGCGGTTGGCCAGACCAACCGCGACTAAAGGGGTTTTTGGCGGGTTTTTGCGTTCCCGCGCGCAACGACCTTTAGTCGCGGTTGGGCAGGCCAACCGCGACTAAAGGTATTTTTCAAAATACTTTTTCTTTTTCAAAATCTTAAAAATACAAATAATATATCAAAAAATTCAGAAAAATAAAACTAATTCAATTCAATAGGTTAAAAACACAAATATTATATCAAAAAATTCAGAAAAATAAAACTAATTCAATTCAAAATTCTAAAAATACAAATAATATATCAAAAAATTAAGCAAAATAAAACTAACTCAATTCAAAATATTAAAAATACAAATAATATATCAAAAAATTAAGCAAAATAAAACTAATTCAATTCAAAATCTTAAAAATACAAATAATATATCAAAAAATTAAGAAAAATAAAACTAATTCAATTCAATATGTTAAAAATACAAATAATATATCAAAAAATTCAGAAAAATAGAACTAATTCAATTCAATATGTTAAAAACACAAATATTATATCAAAAAATTCAGAAAAATAAAACTAATTCAATTCAAAATTCTAAAAATACAAATAATATATCAAAAAATTAAGAAAAATAAAACTAATTCAATTCAAAATAATATACCAGAGGCCGGCCGTCGGCTATGGTGGTACGGCCGGACTCTGCAGAGCGTCATGGACTACATCACGGCCGGCGATATCCCCCGCCTGCGCTACCCTCAGTTCGAGCCACGAGCGCCGCCCGACGACAGCGACGACAGCAGCGACGACGA
>NW_021175358.1:0-979 GCF_002162155.2 Triticum dicoccoides
TTATGACCCTAGGTGTCTCAGGGGATCATCTAGTAGTCTAGCCATGATTTATGTTCCAGTGTGATGACTCTGGCCGTCATTATCGAAAGCATCCCGTGATGCCATTTAGTAGTAGGTATTCTATCCCTGGGTTTTGAACCCGAGATTCACCCTACTTGCTTCATGTTGATAGTTTTGCTCGTTCCTTTAGGTTATTAGTAACCTTTGCATTAGTCCTCGATGTTCGTGGTATTCCTTTCTTCCAAATACTATGAACCGCTTATGGCAGATGTTCCTCGCTGATCGAAAGATCACAATCAGAGTGCTCTCGATGGGTTCTCGATTCTACATTGTGACTCTGCCAGTTCTACCTTTCTGCATGGGTTATCCGGAAGAAATATGTGGAATTCGTTCGACATGCTAAACCATGCATCCACAACTCAGAAAATCGCATGTTCCTTTGAGTTTCTCTCTTTAGTTGCATTCTGACCCTCGTCTATCAATTAATACCAAGGGTATGCATGCATTCGTTTATCGATGCCTATTACCCTTGTGGTACGTCAAGCCATTCTGTCCTGAATGACTTGGAGAAACAAACTCCAGTACCTCATCCATATCTAGGATTGGGTCAAAGTAGTTGTGTTCCGCAGATCAAGTTACAATCCAGCTTCTGGTCTGCTCTACCCTGAAGTATTACCTTCTTTATGACAGGAATTTCATGAGAATTGCACCACCTTTTGTGAATTCTTGACATAGTGATACTTCTCGCCATCCTTTTTCATTCCTCGGTTCCGTGTTGTTGCAGCCGGAGTGCCGACAAGTGAATCATGATGTGTGAACTCAATACTCCTAGCAACCCCATTGCTTGGTAGTTAATGGACAATAATCTTATTCTTAGTATGTTGGTTATTGAATCACCATTCTAAGATTGATCATGCTACCTAGTCCTTATTTTCTGGTGCACTCTTTGATTGATGAGTTAGGATTTTGTCAAGTCCTC
>NW_021175359.1:0-884 GCF_002162155.2 Triticum dicoccoides
GCTAGCGACACTATCATATACGTGAGCCAAAAGGCGCAAACGGTCCCGGGAAAAGGTAAGACGACACCCGTGGGGATACCGTGCGTGAGGCCGCAAAGTGATATGAGGTGTTACCAGCTAGATCGATGTGACATCGAGTCGGGGTCCTGACAGCGTTGGCATCAGAGCCGGACTGCCTGTAGGTTCTCCAAGCCAAACTGGTCGATGTTGAGTCTAGAAATTCTTTAGTTATATGTAGGGGAATTGTTTGTGGGTTGGAACGTAAGGCTCTTTTTACTCCTTATACCTTATGACTTTCTGATCTGAGTCAGTCCATTCTTCCACCGGGGGTTAAGGAATTAGGATCTGTTCTCTCTATCAGGATCACGAGTTACTAATCAGTAGTACCTTATAAGTTTGATGGTTACCAACCTAGTTCAGTTCTACTACCACATTATGTTGCCAGAATGGTTTCAGAACTTTGATATGGTGATGTTGAGTGTGTACGAAATCCTTTGTCAAATGTCTCAAATCCTTTTTGAGCATTTACAGCTGTTATGCTGCCGAAATTTTGCTAGAAATTCTAATGCCTTTGCATTATGATTATGCTTTCAGATGGCCACTCGCGACCTCAATCAAGTGGTTCGCCTGACTCGATGCCTAGATGTACCCGGCCATACTGCTAAGTTGGTCAGGGTAATGACTGAGGCTGGATATCGCTGGTATCCCGAGTACACGGTCGAAGAGCAATTCCGAGACTTTAATCAAAGCCAGTATCTCTGCACTGTCAGGATATTTCCATCTTATCCTGGATCCACCGAGCCTCTTCACTGCTCCTATGGACTCGGGGTTTCTATTGAGATGGCTGTGCAGGACGCCGCCTACTCTATGATGACCATTATGCG
>NW_021175360.1:0-990 GCF_002162155.2 Triticum dicoccoides
TGCCCTAGAGGCAATAATAAAAGTATTATTATATTTCATTGTTCATGATAATTGTCTTTTATTCATGCTATAACTGTATTATCCGGAAATCGTAATACACGTGTGAATACTTAGACCACACAATGTCCCTGGTAAGCCTCTAGTTGACCAGCTCGTTGTGATCAACAGATAGTCATGGTTTCCTGACTATGGACATTGGATGTCGTTGATAACGGGATCACATCATTAGGAGAATGATGTGATGGACAAGACCCAATCCTAAGCATAGCATAAAAGATCGTGTAGTTCGTTTTGCTAGAGCTTTGCAAGTGTCAAGTATCTCTTCCTTCGACCATGAGATCGTGTAACTCCCGGATACCGTAAGAGTGCCTTGGGTGTACCAAACGTCACAACGTAACTGGGTGACTATAAAGGTGCATTACAGGTATCTCCGAAAGTAGCTGTTGGGTTGACACGGATCGAGACTGGAATTTGTCACTCCGTATGACGGAGAGGTATCTCTGGGCCCACTCGGTAATGCATCATCATATTGAGCTCAATGTGACCAAGGTGTTGGACACGGGATCCTGCATTACGGTACGAGTAAAGTGACTTGCCGGTAACGAGACTGAACAAGGTATTGGGATACCGACGATCGAGTCTCGGGCAAGTAACGTACCGATTGACAAAGGGAATTGCATACAGGGTTTGATCGAATCCTCGACATAGTGGTTCATCCGATGACAACATCGAGGAGCATGTGGGAGCCATCATGGGTATCCAGATCCCGCTGATGGTTATTGACTGAGAGAGTCTCGGTCATGTCTGCATGTCTCCCGAACCCGTAGGGTCTACACACTTAAGGTTCAGTTACGCTAGGGTTATAGGGATATGTATATGCAGTAACCCGAATGTTGTTCGGAGTCCCGGATGAGATCCCGGACGTCACGAGGAGTTCCGGAATGGTCCGGAGGTAAAGATTTATATATGGGAAGTCCTGTTTCGGGCATC
>NW_021175361.1:0-1281 GCF_002162155.2 Triticum dicoccoides
AAATAGTAGTTCTTATCTGTCTGTGAAATCATTTT
Source organism: Triticum dicoccoides (assembly GCF_002162155.2). Classification (NCBI taxonomy): domain Eukaryota; kingdom Viridiplantae; phylum Streptophyta; class Magnoliopsida; order Poales; family Poaceae; genus Triticum; species Triticum dicoccoides. The sequence continues at coordinate 36 of NW_021175361.1, forward strand.
TAACTTCATTTTAGCAGGGAGTTAGCAAATACAAACAAGCACGAGAAAAGAATCTTGTTTTTACTCCGCTAGAAGCACCCAGATGGCATAAAGAATAACTTCCAGCTTCCTCAAGGGATTCCACCTTTTCCCTGCAAGATGTTGTAGACATGCTCAGTTCATGGCCAAACAAAATGTAAAAGGTGAAGAGACAAACCCAACCTTTTCAAGATTATTATTTGGAACCACAACCTGCAGTGCATATACATTGATGTTGCCCTTATTTTTAAACCTTCTTCCACATTGAGGGCACTAACTAGCAAACAATAAAATGGGCAATGTGATATGCAGATGCTGTTACTCTGAACTAGAAATCATTTCGCATATGTACCATTGTTACAACACTGTTTTAACAATCTCTGCAGGAAAGATCATCCTTGGACATGCCCACAACCACAAGGAATACAACCAGAATAGAACAACGGGAATACGATTATAATATAATATATTGTTGATCCTTGGAAGGAACTCCCCCATTGGGATTGGGGGGGGGGGGTCGGTCGATCAGGAAGGTTTGGGGAGGCCGGGGAAGTTCCCCATTGGTGTGTCGGTGGCGGCATCAAGGTACATGGACAAGCCATGGCGACACTTTGGGCATGTGGACGCCTTGTAAAACCACGGCAAAATGCAGGCGCGGTGGAAGGCGTGGGAGCACGGCAGCCTCACGGTGGTGTCGCCGTCTATCGCCGCCGCGAAATCCTCCATGCACACACAGCAGTCGGTCGGCCTCGCCGCGAACAGGCACCGTGTCAGCGCGGCACGCTGGTTACAGGCAAGGAGCAGCGCCTTGTGCTCGCTGTAGACGATCTTGACCCAGATGGTGAGGTCCACGTGGACGTTGTAGCGAAGGGCGACGCCCCCCTGTTCATCGGCGTCGCGCCGAGCCACGCCCACGATGAGCGTGGCCAGATCGTGGGGCAGGAAGTCGTCCCAGTTGTCGGGGGCGAGGTCGAACTCGCCGACGAGCGGCGTCTGCGCGAGCATCTGGTGGATGGCGTCGCGGCAGGCCACGTAGCTCTGGAAGAAGGCTTCCGGATTGAAGAGCTCGAAGAGTTTGTCGAATTTCTTAGGAGCGTCCTCGTGCAGGTGCCTGGGCCATTTGGGCCCTCCCACCTCACGCATCCGGTAGCCGTGCAGGCGCACGAAGCACTTGTGATATTTGCCGGGGATGATGTCTCGCCTGGTACCCGCTTGTCCGCTGAGCCGG
>NW_021175362.1:0-1044 GCF_002162155.2 Triticum dicoccoides
TGTCAGGACCCCGACTCAATGCCACATCGATCTAGCATGTAACACCTCATATCACTTTGCGGCCTCACGCACGGTATTCCCACGGGTGTCGCCTTACCTTTGCCCGGGACCGTTTGCGCCTTTTGGCACACGTATATGACAGTGTCGCTAGCATCCATATGATAAGGAGCCCGAGGCTGACATGGCTAGTCGTAAACCCAAAGTGGCACAGACTTACAGGGACAGGCATCCATGACCCAGCATCGAACGTGTCGGTCATCAGCGAGTGAATCCAGGCTGTAGCACTGGGCTAGCAGGACTCCGGTGAACCGGGCTGTAGCGGGCTAACAGGACTCCGGTATTCATCGCGTGACATTTCCCCGAAGGGACAGACACAGGAACGAAGAAGGACACATGCCGGCCAGCCTAAGTGTTCCGGAGCAGTAGCAAGCTACCATGGCTCGGTGGAAACACTAGGAGACATTTCCCGATAAGAGAGGCTACTAAAGATAAACAACTAGATAGTCAGATCCCACACATACCAAGCATTTCAATAACATACACACAATATGCTCGATATGTGCAAACACAACATGGCATCACAACATGAACCTACGACTCAAGTAATTTATTCAATAGGCTCCGAGGAGCGAGATATTACAAACAGGGGTCTCATGACCCAACATTCAGAGCATACAAATCAAAGCACAAGCGGAAGCTATCATGTCTGGGTACAGACATCTATAAATGAAAAAGGCTGAGAAGCCTGACTATCTATCAGATCCTGCCGAGGGCACAAGATCGTAGCTGAGGTAACAAGCTAAACGTCGAAGTCCACGTGGAACTACTAGTGAGACTGAAGTCTCTCTGCAAAAACATAAAATAGGCAAACGTGAGTACAAATGTACCCAGCAAGACTTACATCAGAACTAACTACATATGCATCATTTTCAACAAGGGGATGGTGGGGTTTAACTGCAGCAAGCCAGCTTTGACTCGGTGGCTATCCTAAACTACGACTGCAAGCGACTCTTTTGAGGTGGCGCACACGAGTCCACATATTCA
>NW_021175363.1:0-1573 GCF_002162155.2 Triticum dicoccoides
GACGGTCGGGGGCGGTGACGGGCCGGGGCGGCGACGCGGGGACGGCGCGACGGGGACGGGACCGGGGCGACGACAGAGACAAGGGCGGCGACGGGGACGGTGGCGGCAACGGGGACGGGGGCGGCGACGGAGACGAGGGCGGCGACAGGGACGGGGGCGGCGACGGCGACAGAGACGACGGAAACAGAGGAAGAAACAGAGGGAGAATGAAATTTTTGCAAGTGTTGTTTATATAGGAGGGGCCTTTAGTACCGGTTTGTATCACCAACCGGTACTAAAGGCCAGTTTTGGCCAGCCCAAGCGGCGGGAAGCGACCCCCTTTAGTACCGGGTGCTGGCACAAACCGGTACTAAAGGCCACCCCTTTAGTACAGGTTGGTGGCTCCAACCGGTACTAAAGGCCTCGCGCTGCCACCCCAAAGTTTAGTCCCACCTCACCGGGCGAAGGGCAGCCGCACTGGTTTATAAACCCAGCCGCGGCTACCACTTCGAACTCCTCTCTATAGCAGGCTTGTGGGCCTAAACTCTGCGCGCTGCCGTGTGAGTCTGCTGGGCCTTTAAGGCCTGTAATTACACACCTGTGGGCTATCAGGCCCACAGGGCAGCGCCCCAATTTTTTTTATAGTTTTTTTTCTTTTCTGCTTTATTTTCTTATATTTATTTTTGCGTAGTTTTTTGTGTAGTTTTTTCTTTTCTGTTATATTTATTTTCTTCTATTTATTTGTGAGTAGTTTTTTATCTAGTTTGCCAAAATTCAACATTTTCAGAGTTCATTTTGTAGTGATTTTCAATTTCACGGTCATTTTGTAAACGATTGAAAAATAGCAAATATAATTTTTTTTCTTTTCTGCTTTATTTTTTCTTCTATTTATTTCAGAGTAGTTTTTTCTTTTCTGCTATATTTATTTTCTTCTATTTATTTTTTAGTAGTTTTTTTATATAGTTTTTTTATTTTCAGCTATAGTTTTTCTTTCTTTTCTGCTATTTTTTCTTTTCTGCAAAACTTGATGGTCAAAGTCTGGAGTTATAACTTAAAAAAAAGAAATGTCGACGTGCAATTAGTTTTCGCCATAATAGAAGAAGTCCAGAGTTGTAATAAGTTATTAAAAATAAAATAGAGGTGCAATGCTCGTTAATTTGCTTCAAGCCTTTCGGAATAGTGTAAACTGCACTGCGCATAGCTCCGTGTAGTCTACCGTATTCCTGAAGGCTTGAAGCTAAGCAACGTGAGCATTGATCCTCTTCTTCATCGTCTCTGCACTCAGGGCTTATAAACCGCTCCTAGTCCCTCTCACTTCGCGAGGTGGGACTAAAAAACAGCTTACGTCTGGTTCATCCATGAACCGGTACTAAAGGTGCTCGTGGGGCCCCAGCCTTACCTGACACAACCTCATTAGTACCGGTTCGTGATACGAACCGACACTAAATGGTGATGGTGGGGCCATAGCCTGACCGGAGGCTGACACAGCCTCTTTAGGTACAAAAAATTACAAACTTTTTGTTAGTGCCCGTAGTTTTCAAATTTGAATAGTTTAAATTTTGAATTATTTGAAATTAGTGTGAATTTGTTTGCA
>NW_021175364.1:0-1573 GCF_002162155.2 Triticum dicoccoides
GACGGTCGGGGGCGGTGACGGGCCGGGGCGGCGACGCGGGGACGGCGCGACGGGGACGGGACCGGGGCGACGACAGAGACAAGGGCGGCGACGGGGACGGTGGCGGCAACGGGGACGGGGGCGGCGACGGAGACGAGGGCGGCGACAGGGACGGGGGCGGCGACGGCGACAGAGACGACGGAAACAGAGGAAGAAACAGAGGGAGAATGAAATTTTTGCAAGTGTTGTTTATATAGGAGGGGCCTTTAGTACCGGTTTGTATCACCAACCGGTACTAAAGGCCAGTTTTGGCCAGCCCAAGCGGCGGGAAGCGACCCCCTTTAGTACCGGGTGCTGGCACAAACCGGTACTAAAGGCCACCCCTTTAGTACAGGTTGGTGGCTCCAACCGGTACTAAAGGCCTCGCGCTGCCACCCCAAAGTTTAGTCCCACCTCACCGGGCGAAGGGCAGCCGCACTGGTTTATAAACCCAGCCGCGGCTACCACTTCGAACTCCTCTCTATAGCAGGCTTGTGGGCCTAAACTCTGCGCGCTGCCGTGTGAGTCTGCTGGGCCTTTAAGGCCTGTAATTACACACCTGTGGGCTATCAGGCCCACAGGGCAGCGCCCCAATTTTTTTTATAGTTTTTTTTCTTTTCTGCTTTATTTTCTTATATTTATTTTTGCGTAGTTTTTTGTGTAGTTTTTTCTTTTCTGTTATATTTATTTTCTTCTATTTATTTGTGAGTAGTTTTTTATCTAGTTTGCCAAAATTCAACATTTTCAGAGTTCATTTTGTAGTGATTTTCAATTTCACGGTCATTTTGTAAACGATTGAAAAATAGCAAATATAATTTTTTTTCTTTTCTGCTTTATTTTTTCTTCTATTTATTTCTGAGTAGTTTTTTCTTTTCTGCTATATTTATTTTCTTCTATTTATTTTTTAGTAGTTTTTTTATATAGTTTTTTTATTTTCAGCTATAGTTTTTCTTTCTTTTCTGCTATTTTTTCTTTTCTGCAAAACTTGATGGTCAAAGTCTGGAGTTATAACTTAAAAAAAAGAAATGTCGACGTGCAATTAGTTTTCGCCATAACAGAAGAAGTCCAGAGTTGTAATAAGTTATTAAAAATAAAATAGAGGTGCAATGCTCGTTAATTTGCTTCAAGCCTTTCGGAATAGTGTAAACTGCACTGCGCATAGCTCCGTGTAGTCTACCGTATTCCTGAAGGCTTGAAGCTAAGCAACGTGAGCATTGATCCTCTTCTTCATCGTCTCTGCACTCAGGGCTTATAAACCGCTCCTAGTCCCTCTCACTTCGCGAGGTGGGACTAAAAAACAGCTTACGTCTGGTTCATCCATGAACCGGTACTAAAGGTGCTCGTGGGGCCCCAGCCTTACCTGACACAACCTCATTAGTACCGGTTCGTGATACGAACCGACACTAAATGGTGATGGTGGGGCCATAGCCTGACCGGAGGCTGACACAGCCTCTTTAGGTACAAAAAATTACAAACTTTTTGTTAGTGCCCGTAGTTTTCAAATTTGAATAGTTTAAATTTTGAATTATTTGAAATTAGTGTGAATTTGTTTGCA
>NW_021175365.1:0-1083 GCF_002162155.2 Triticum dicoccoides
TTTTTAGATGCTTACTCCGGGTACCACCAGATCCGTCTGTACGGGCCCGATGAGGTAAAAACAGCTTTCATCACTCCATTCGGGTGCTTCTGCTATATCACCATGCCATTCGGCCTCAAGAATGCCGGAGCCACATTTATGCGAATGATTCAGAAGTGTCTACTCACCCAAATCAGTCGGAATGTGGAAGCTTATATGGATGATATTGTTGTCAAGTCACGAAAAGGTTCCGACCTGCTCGCTGACCTCGCCGAAACATTTGCCAACCTCAGAAGGTATGATATCAAGCTCAATCCATCAAAGTGCACATTTGGAGTTCCTGGTGGCAAGTTACTCGGTTTTCTCGTTTCCGAACGGGGAATCGACGCTAACCCAGAGAAGATTGGCACTATTCTCCGAATGAAACGCCCTGTGCGAGTGCACGATGTCCAGAAGCTTACTGGATGCTTGGCCGCATTAAGTCGATTCATCTCACGACTCGGTGAGAAGGCACTGCCTCTTTACCGACTGATGAAGAAGGCTGACAAGTTCGAGTGGACTCCAAAAGCTGATGCAGCGTTTGCCGAGCTAAAAGCTCTGCTCTCCACCCAGCCGGTGCTTGCAGCTCCAATCAGCAAAGAGCCTCTGTTGCTCTACATCGCAGCCACAGGACAAGTCGTCAGTACTGTGCTAACGGTCGAGCGGGAAGAAGAAGGAAAAGCTCTCAAAGTTCAGCGCCCAGTGTATTATTTGTCTGAAGTCTTGACTCCATCCAAGCAGAGATATCCTCATTATCAGAAGCTTGTGTATGGAATATACATGACCACAAAGAAGGTTGCTCATTATTTCTCTGACCATTCCATCACAGTCATCAGCGACGCTCCACTATCAGAGATTTTGCACAACAGAGACGCAACTGGTCGAGTGGCCAAATGGGTGATTGAACTTCTTCCCCTTGATATCAAGTTTGAGGCAAAGAAAGCCATTAAGTCCCAGGCGATAGCAGATTTCCTCGCCGAGTGGATTGAACAACAGCAGCCGACTGAAGTTCACTCGGAGCATTGGACCATGTTTTTCGATGGCTCTAAGATGTTGAATGGTTCC
>NW_021175366.1:0-1476 GCF_002162155.2 Triticum dicoccoides
AAAACAATAAATATTAAGCAAACAGATGCATAGCGATGCATGACATGACAAGTAGCGGTGCTAGGGGTGCACTAACGCGGTATGAGGTGATACCGGTGAAGGGGGGCAACATTCAGGAAAATATCTCCGGTGTTTCGCGTTTTCGGACAGATGAACCGAAGGGGGGAAAGTTGCGTGTTCGCTATGCTAGGGATGCGTGGCGCACGAACAAGCTGCGTATCCGGATTCGTCTCGTCGTTCTGAGCAACTTTCATGTACAAAGTTTTTCCATTCGAGCTACGGTTTATTTATTATGATTTTCCAAGTTTTTAGCAATATTCTGAATCATTATTAATTCGAAATTAAATAGCTAGGGCTTAGGTACCACTGTTGGGGAACGTAGCATAAATTCAAAATTTTCCTACGTGTCACCAAGATCTATCTATGGAGTCATCTAGCAATGAGGGAGGAGTGGATCTACATACCCTTGTAGATCGCGCGCGGAAGCGTTCAAGAGAACGGGGTTGATGGAGTCGTACTCGTCATGATCCAAATCACCGATGATCCTAGCGCCGAACGGACGGCACCTCCGCGTTGAACACACGTACGGAGCAGCGACGTCTCCTCCTTCTTGATCCAGCAAGGGGGGAGGAGAGGTTGATGGAGATCCAGCAGCACGACGGCGTGGTGGTGGAAGTAGCGGGATTCCAACAGGGCTTCGCCAAGCGCTGCGGGAGGAGGGAGAGGGAGGCTCCAGGGCTTAGGTGTTGCTGCCCTCTCTTCCCCCACTATATATAGGGCCAAGGGAGAGGGGGGGGGGGCGCAGCCTTGTCCCTTCCTCCAAGGAAGGGTGCGGCCAGGGAGGAGTCCATCCTCCCCAAGGCACCTCGGAGGTGCCTTCCCCTTTTAGGACTCTTCCTTTCCCTTATCTCTTGGCGCATGGGCCTCTTGGGGCTGGTTCCCTTGGCCCATACAGGCAAAGGCGCACCCCCTACAGCCCATGTGGCCCCCAGGGGCAGGTGGCCCCACCCGGTGGACCCCCGGGACCCTTCCGGTGGTCCCGGTACAATACCGGTGACCCCGAAACTTGTCCCGATAGCCGAAATAGCACTTCTTTACCTCTGGACCATTCCGGAACTCCTCGTGACGTCCGGGATCTCATCCGGGACTCCGAACAACTTTCGGGTTACCGCATACTAATATATCTATAACCCTAGCGTCACCGAACCTTAAGTGTGTAGACCCTACGGGTTCGGGAGACATGCAGACATGACCGAGATGACTCTCCGGTCAATAACCAACAGCGGGATCTGGATACCCATGTTGGTTCCCACATGTTCCACGATGATCTCATCGGATGAACCACGATGTCAAGGACTTAATCAATCCCGTATACAATTCCCTTTGTCTAGCGGTACGATACTTGCCCGAGATTCGATCGTCGGTATCCCGATACCTTGTTCAATCTCGTTACCGGCAAGTCTCTTTACTCATTTC
>NW_021175367.1:0-1026 GCF_002162155.2 Triticum dicoccoides
GCGTTCGCGGATACTTAACACGCTTAACGAGATCTTGGTATTTGATCTGAGTCGGCTACGAGCCTATACGCACTAACCATCTACGTGGGAGTAGTTATGGGTATCCCGACGTCGTGGTATCAGCCGAAGCACTTCAGACGTCAGCGACGGAGCGGCGCGCGCCGAATTGGACTGGAACGCCACTAGGCTAGGTCTGCTTTCGGCCGCCCTCGCAACGTGCAGGTGTGCTATGGGCGATGGGCCCAGACCCCTGTGCGCTTAGGTTTAGACCGGCGTGCTGGCCTCTCTGTTGTGCCTAGGTGGGGCTGCGACGTGTTGATCTTCCGAGGCCGGGCATGACCCAGGAAAGTGTGTCCGGCCAAATGGGATCGAGCGTGTTGGGCTATGTGGTGCACCCCTGCAGGGAAGTTAATCTATTCGAATAGCCGTGATCTTCGGTAATAGGACGACTTGGAGTTGTACCTTGACCTTATGACAACTAGAACCGGATACTTAATAAAACACACCCTTCCAAGTTCCACAGACAACCCGGTGATCGCTTTTCCACAGGGCAACGAGGGGAGGATTGCCGGGTAGGATTATGCTATGCGATGCCACTGGAGATGCTACTTGGAGATGCTACTTGGAGATGCTACTTGGGGGACTTCAATCTACTCTCTTCTACATGCTGCAAGACGGTGGCTGCGAGAAGCGTAGTCTTCGACAGGATTAGTTATCCCCCTCTTATTCTGGCATTCTGCAGTTCAGTCCACTGATATGGCCTCCTTACACATATACCCATGCATATGTAGTGTAGTTCCTTGCTTGCGAGTACTTTGGATGAGTACTCACGGTTGCTTTCTCCCCCCTTTTTCCCCTTTCCTTTCTTTCTGGTTGTCGCAACCAGATGCTGGAGTCCAGGAGCCAGACGCCACCGTCGACGACGACCCCTACTACACTGGAGGTGCCTACTACTACGTGCTGCCCGCTGACGACGACCTGGAGTAGTTTAGGAGGATCCCAGGCAGGAGGCCTGCGCCTCTTTCG
>NW_021175368.1:0-424 GCF_002162155.2 Triticum dicoccoides
TCTATCTAAACGGACAGAATCCGGGGAAAACGAACGTCCATTTGGGGTTGTGCGCTGGAGTTGGCCTTAATGAAATCTGCAATCTATGCTATGAACTATCTGTTGTATCGAGTTGCAGTTGATATGTGTTTTGAAAAAAAAAATGTATGCGGGCAGGATGCGCTTGGGGATGCGTCCGCGCGTTCGGCTCACAGCCACCGCATCCCAGAAAAGACTCGGACACAACCACATTACTCTATCCAAACAGACATAACCCGGAGAAAACGAACGTCCGTTTGGGGTTGTGCGCTGGAGTTGGCCTCAATGAAATCTGCAAATATATTGCTTTTGCGGTCAGGTTGTTTTTTAATAAGAAAAATAAAAGTCGTGGGTAGTACCGCGTTCACTATACATACTGTAAATTGTCTCAAAAAAAACTATACAT
>NW_021175369.1:0-2419 GCF_002162155.2 Triticum dicoccoides
CCATGAAAAGTGTGTAAAATCATCCAACACAACAAGATAATATTGGAATCCAGAAAAACTTACAACGGGAGAGGTCCACAAATCACAGTGTATTAAATCAAAAGGAGCATAAGTCTTGCTAAGAGAGGAGGGGAAGGGGAGGCGTGGCTGGCGGCCTAGTTGGCATGCACTACAAGGAGAGTGTGGTGCCTTATTACATTCACTAAGGAAATCTTTGGAGATGGAAGCAAGTGTTTGAGCGCCGGGGTGGCCTAGGCGACGATGCCACAAGTCTGAGGGAGTGGTGGCGAGGAGTGCAGACGCCCGAGATGGTTTATTGCCGACAAAGGGGTAGAGGTCGCCATGGCTAACGGAGATCATGAGAATTCTCCGAGTGCGAAGATCCTTCACAAGAAAACCACACGGGTAAAATTCAACAGAACAAGAGTTATCCTTAGTGAATTTACGAACAGAAATTAAGCTAGTGACAACAGAGGGAGAAACGAGAATATCAGTAAGACGGAAGTCGTGAGGAGGAACAGTGGTAGAACCAGCAGCAGTGACGGGAAGATGATGCTCATTACCAACAAGGATGCTAGACGGTAAATGCTTTAAGGAAGAACTAGACTTGGCAAGATTACCTTGAGTGCCAGTGACGTGGGAGGAAGCACCGCTGTCGAGGTACCATTCGGGCGCCGGGGGAGCGGGATAGCCACCGTTGCTGAAGGCCGCGTTCAGCATGGCAAGGTGATCCCACGAGGGCTGGGGCGAAGAGTAGAACGGTGCGGGTGGCGTCGTTGGCGTGTAAGTGTGGTACGCCTGAGCATGGGCACCCGGGCGAGGGCCGAGCACGCCAGCCGCGTTGGGAGGGATCCAACCGGAACGCGGTGCCGGGAGCGCCATGCCATAGGGGGCGAAGTAGCCGGTGAACGGAGAGAAATGCGCGGTAGGAGGTTGGCCACGCCCGCCGCTGTCACCACGGCCACGGCCACGTCCACGTCCGCGCCCGCGGCCACGATCACCACCGTCGCTAGAGCGATCGCCGCGCCCACGACCGGAGGCAGGAGGGGCCCCGTAGGAGCGCTCGGAGTTGGTGCCGGAGGACCGATCGGCACGATCATTGGGGGCGCGTCCACCGGCGCCGGAAGGGCCGCTCGACGAGCCACCACCCAGCATGGCGAAGGCCGAGGCGCTCTCCTCCGCCGCGCGCTGAGCCTGGGACTCCTCTGCCAGGGTGACCCGGGAGAGAACGGTGTCGAAGGGGAGCGTCTGATCGCCAAGGACGACCCGAATTGTTTCGAGACGCTTGTCGAGCCCGTGCAGGAACTGCGTGGTGAGATCCACCTCTGTGACGCCGTGCTCGATGTCGGCAAGGGCGTCGGTGAGCTGCTTCATGCGACGCGCATACTCCGAGATGGAGAGGTCCCCCTGCTTGAGGTTGCGGTACTGGCGGTTGAGGATCATGAATCGGGCGGCGCGGTTGGCAAGGAAATAGTCCTTGATCTTGTGCCAGAGGGCGAAGGTGGTGGTGGCGCCGACGACGTGATCGCACATGGTGTCGGAGAGGGTGGCATAGATCCACAAGACAACATGGGCTAGCTCAAGGTAATGGGACGGGGCGTTGGGTGGTAGCGGGTGCTCGATGGGGAAGGTGACTCCATAGCGAACCAGCACCATGAGGAAGAAGGTCTTCCATTTGTGGTAGTTATGATCAGCGGGATTGAGAAGAAATTTTATGTGGTTGGTGATGTGGTCGTGGAAGATGGAGCCGCACGTGGGAGGGGCGGGTGGGTTGTGGGAGGGTTGGTTGCCGGAGTTGAAGAGGGGAGCAAATTGAGATCCCGAAGCGGCGGAGGAGTTGGAGAGGAACGAAGGGGCCGTACCGAAGACGAACGGCGGGGACGAGGCAGCAGAAGTGTTCGCCGAGGATTGGGCGGCCGGCGCGGTCGAGGTGGAGAGGGAGCCCGGCGACGTGGCGGCCGTCGAGGAGTCGTCGGACAGGGGAGGTTGGGTGCCGGCCATGGGGGAGTCCTGGTGTCTGATACCAAGTTGGAAGATTGTATTTCCTTATCTGATGATTCTGTTACAGAGTTTACAATATATCCTCGAGTGAGAGGGCGAGAGGACCCGGGAGAGTAGGCACGCAGGCCCAACGGGTCGGAGGAGATCCACAATTCTAGGATCAGACTACGTACATGATATTACAATACAAGGACAATGTACACTTGTCAATAGAGGGGCCTGTGCGAGCTGTGCGCTGGCACAGAGCCCCCAAAAATCAGGGCCCCCCAATTACAGGTCCAAGTATTCTCCTTTCAGTTTTGGGCCTATATTGCTTAGTCAGCTGAACCACTCTTTTTGGGCCACTTGGTTCTGGTGTCTCCAGCCGCCGATAGCTGGCATTCTCCGTCTCAAACTAATCAGATCGAGTTGGAGAGGA
>NW_021175370.1:0-3009 GCF_002162155.2 Triticum dicoccoides
TGGACCTTTTGGTCCCAGTTGATGGGACGAACCAGGACCAATGGGCCTTGCTCCTGGCCCACCACCATTGGTCCTGGTTGGTGCCACGAACCGGGACCAAAGGCTGCCCTTTAGTCTCGGTTCACGCCACCAACCGGGACCAATGAGGTGCCTATATATACCCCCTCGCGTAAGAGCAGAGCACACTTCTCTACTTTTTCTGGCAGCCGAGGGGGAGAGGGCTTGGTGGTCCTCTAGCTCACCTCCTATGCACACAAGGTGTTCGATGGAATGCCCGAGCCACACTACTTAAGCTTTATCCTCTCCAAGCTCGACCTCCAAGGTCCATTTTCCTCAATATTTGTCTAGGTTTAGCGGTCCGTCACACCCCGTACCCGTCTTCACCGTCGTCGATCACCCGCGCTGATCTCATCACCGGCACCACCGTGGTGAGCCTCTTGTTCTTATCTTCTTTCTGAAAGGAAAAATATTCTTACTTGTATGCTTAGATAGATACTTGTATTATTTTCCTACTTTTATTATTGTATCTTATATAGTGCGATGGTTTTGGTATCCGCCCCTGTCGGCCCTCGTCCTGTCAATGATTCGGATGTGGTATATATTATCTGTTTATAATTATTTGTTCATTTATTGTTTATGAAAATTATGCCGACCAACGTGACATAGATTTTATTTATCTAGGAGGTTGTTGAACCGGAAATTCCAACCGACCCTATTGTCGAGAGGTTAAATTTAGTTGAAGAAGAAAACAATTTCTTGAAGGAAAAAATAAGAAAAATTGAGGAGGAGAAGATGATATTGGAGTTGCATGTTGCGGATGTCGTCGATGATGACAAGATCAAGATGGATGCAATGCGCTTGAAGATTAGAAAGAATAGAAAATATGCCATTCATACCGAGGCTTGGTATCATTATGCCGTTGGATCAGTTGTTACCTTGGTTGCGATTATGATCGCATTTGTTTTCTCATTGAAATGTTTTACATAGTTTCAATGTATAGTTTAAATAATTTAGATGCTCTGCAGAGCTTTATGTTGTTCTGTAATGATTTTCGCTTGAAGATGAGAACTATGTATGTACTTTGGTTTTAATGTGATGATGAACTTCTATTAATTTGGTCACTTAGTTATCTATTCATGATGTTCTGTAATGATTTTTGACACACTTAATTATATATAATGCACGCAGATGAACCGACAATGGATGTACGGTAACAGACACACCTCCGAGTACATTAAGGGCGTGCATGATTTTCTCGAAGTGGCTGAGGCAAACAAGAAGAATGGTTTTATGGGTTGTCCATGCCCTATATGTGGGAATACGAAGTCTTACTCTGACCGAAAAATCCTTCACACCCACCTGCTTTACAAGGGTTTCATGGCACACTATAATGTTTGGACAAGGCATGGAGAAATAGGGGTTATGATGGAAGACGGCAAAGAAGAAGAGTACGATGACAACTATGTGCCCCCTGAATACGGTGATGCTACTGAACATCAAGAGGAACCAGACAATGTGCACGATGATGCTGCAACGGGCGAAGCTGCTGAAGATCAAGAGGAACCAGACGATGTGCCCGATGATGATGATCTCCGCCGGGTCATTGTCGATGCAAGGACGCAATGGGAAAGTCAAAAGGAGAAGCTGAAGTTCGATCGCATGTTAGAGGATCACAAAAAAAGGTTGTACCCCAATTGCGAAGATGGAAACACAAAGCTTGGTACCGTACTGGAATTGCTGCAGTGGAAGGCAGAGAATGTTGTGCCAAACAAAGGATTTGAGAAGCTACTGAAAATACTGAAGAAGAAGCTTCCAAAGGATAACGAATTGCCCGACAGTACATACACAACAAAGAAGGTCGTATGCCCTCTAGGATTGGTGGTGCAGAAGATACATGCATGCCCTAATGACTGCATCCTCTACCGCGGTGCGTACAAGGATCTGAACGCATGCCCGGTATGCGGTGCATTACGGTATAAGATCAGACGAGATGACCCTGGTGATGTTGATGGCGACCCCCCCAGGAAGAGGGTTCCTGCGAAGGTGATGTAGTATCCTCCTATAATACCACGGTTGAAACGTCTGTTTAGAAACGGAGAGTATGCCAAGTTGATGCGATGGCACAGTGAGGACCGTAAGAAAGACGGGAAGTTGAGAGCACCCGCTGACGGGTCGCAGTGGAGAAAAATTGAGAGAAAGTACTGGGCTGAGTTTGCACGTGACCCAAGGAACATATGGTTTGCTTTAGACGTGGATGGCATTAATCCTTTCGGGGAGCAGAGCAGCAATCACAGCACGTGGCCCGTGACTCTATATATGTATAACCTTCCTCCTTGGATGTGCATGAAGCGGAAGTTCATTATGATGCCAATTCTCATCCAAGGCCCTAAGCAACCCAGCAACAACATTGATGTGTACCTAAGGCCATTAGTTGAAGAACTTTTACAGTTGTGGAATGGAAACAGTGTACGTACGTGGGATGAGCACAAATAGGAGGAATTTGACCTAAAGGCGTTGCTATTCGTGACCATCAACGATTGGCCCGCTCTCAGTAACCTTTCAGGCAGACAAACAAGGGATACCACGCATGCACGCACTGTTTACTTGACACCAAAAGTATATACCTGGGAAGCTACAGGAAGAATGTGTACCTGGTCCATCGTCGATTTCTTCCGACCAACCATCAATGTCGAAAGAAAGGCAAGCATTTCAAAGGCGAGGCGGATCACGGGAAGAAGCCCGCCATGCATACCTATGATCACGTACTTGCTATGGTCAATGATTTACACGTAATCTTTGGAAAGGGTCCCGGCGCACTAGCTATTCCGAATGATGCTGGGGGACACGCACCCATGTGGAAGAAGAAATCTATATTTTGGGACCTACCCTACTGGAAAGACCTAGAGGTCCGCTCTTCAATTGACATGATGCACGTGACGAAGAACCTTTGCGTGAACCTGCTAGGCTTGTTTGGCATGTATGGAAAGACAAAAGATACGGCTGAGGCAC
>NW_021175371.1:0-3009 GCF_002162155.2 Triticum dicoccoides
TGGACCTTTTGGTCCCAGTTGATGGGACGAACCAGGACCAATGGGCCTTGCTCCTGGCCCACCACCATTGGTCCTGGTTGGTGCCACGAACCGGGACCAAAGGCTGCCCTTTAGTCTCGGTTCACGCCACCAACCGGGACCAATGAGGTGCCTATATATACCCCCTCGCGTAAGAGCAGAGCACACTTCTCTACTTTTTCTGGCAGCCGAGGGGGAGAGGGCTTGGTGGTCCTCTAGCTCACCTCCTATGCACACAAGGTGTTCGATGGAATGCCCGAGCCACACTACTTAAGCTTTATCCTCTCCAAGCTCGACCTCCAAGGTCCATTTTCCTCAATATTTGTCTAGGTTTAGCGGTCCGTCACACCCCGTACCCGTCTTCACCGTCGTCGATCACCCGCGCTGATCTCATCACCGGCACCACCGTGGTGAGCCTCTTGTTCTTATCTTCTTTCTGAAAGGAAAAATATTCTTACTTGTATGCTTAGATAGATACTTGTATTATTTTCCTACTTTTATTATTGTATCTTATATAGTGCGATGGTTTTGGTATCCGCCCCTGTCGGCCCTCGTCCTGTCAATGATTCGGATGTGGTATATATTATCTGTTTATAATTATTTGTTCATTTATTGTTTATGAAAATTATGCCGACCAACGTGACATAGATTTTATTTATCTAGGAGGTTGTTGAACCGGAAATTCCAACCGACCCTATTGTCGAGAGGTTAAATTTAGTTGAAGAAGAAAACAATTTCTTGAAGGAAAAAATAAGAAAAATTGAGGAGGAGAAGATGATATTGGAGTTGCATGTTGCGGATGTCGTCGATGATGACAAGATCAAGATGGATGCAATGCGCTTGAAGATTAGAAAGAATAGAAAATATGCCATTCATACCGAGGCTTGGTATCATTATGCCGTTGGATCAGTTGTTACCTTGGTTGCGATTATGATCGCATTTGTTTTCTCATTGAAATGTTTTACATAGTTTCAATGTATAGTTTAAATAATTTAGATGCTCTGCAGAGCTTTATGTTGTTCTGTAATGATTTTCGCTTGAAGATGAGAACTATGTATGTACTTTGGTTTTAATGTGATGATGAACTTCTATTAATTTGGTCACTTAGTTATCTATTCATGATGTTCTGTAATGATTTTTGACACACTTAATTATATATAATGCACGCAGATGAACCGACAATGGATGTACGGTAACAGACACACCTCCGAGTACATTAAGGGCGTGCATGATTTTCTCGAAGTGGCTGAGGCAAACAAGAAGAATGGTTTTATGGGTTGTCCATGCCCTATATGTGGGAATACGAAGTCTTACTCTGACCGAAAAATCCTTCACACCCACCTGCTTTACAAGGGTTTCATGGCACACTATAATGTTTGGACAAGGCATGGAGAAATAGGGGTTATGATGGAAGACGGCGAAGAAGAAGAGTACGATGACAACTATGTGCCCCCTGAATACGGTGATGCTACTGAACATCAAGAGGAACCAGACAATGTGCACGATGATGCTGCAACGGGCGAAGCTGCTGAAGATCAAGAGGAACCAGACGATGTGCCCGATGATGATGATCTCCGCCGGGTCATTGTCGATGCAAGGACGCAATGGGAAAGTCAAAAGGAGAAGCTGAAGTTCGATCGCATGTTAGAGGATCACAAAAAAAGGTTGTACCCCAATTGCGAAGATGGAAACACAAAGCTTGGTACCGTACTGGAATTGCTGCAGTGGAAGGCAGAGAATGTTGTGCCAAACAAAGGATTTGAGAAGCTACTGAAAATATTGAAGAAGAAGCTTCCAAAGGATAACGAATTGCCCGACAGTACATACACAACAAAGAAGGTCGTATGCCCTCTAGGATTGGTGGTGCAGAAGATACATGCATGCCCTAATGACTGCATCCTCTACCGCGGTGCGTACAAGGATCTGAACGCATGCCCGGTATGCGGTGCATTACGGTATAAGATCAGACGAGATGACCCTGGTGATGTTGATGGCGACCCCCCCAGGAAGAGGGTTCCTGCGAAGGTGATGTAGTATCCTCCTATAATACCACGGTTGAAACGTCTGTTTAGAAACGGAGAGTATGCCAAGTTGATGCGATGGCACAGTGAGGACCGTAAGAAAGACGGGAAGTTGAGAGCACCCGCTGACGGGTCGCAGTGGAGAAAAATTGAGAGAAAGTACTGGGCTGAGTTTGCACGTGACCCAAGGAACATATGGTTTGCTTTAGACGTGGATGGCATTAATCCTTTCGGGGAGCAGAGCAGCAATCACAGCACGTGGCCCGTGACTCTATATATGTATAACCTTCCTCCTTGGATGTGCATGAAGCGGAAGTTCATTATGATGCCAATTCTCATCCAAGGCCCTAAGCAACCCAGCAACAACATTGATGTGTACCTAAGGCCATTAGTTGAAGAACTTTTACAGTTGTGGAATGGAAACAGTGTACGTACGTGGGATGAGCACAAATAGGAGGAATTTGACCTAAAGGCGTTGCTATTCGTGACCATCAACGATTGGCCCGCTCTCAGTAACCTTTCAGGCAGACAAACAAGGGATACCACGCATGCACGCACTGTTTACTTGACACCAAAAGTATATACCTGGGAAGCTACAGGAAGAATGTGTACCTGGTCCATCGTCGATTTCTTCCGACCAACCATCAATGTCGAAAGAAAGGCAAGCATTTCAAAGGCGAGGCGGATCACGGGAAGAAGCCCGCCATGCATACCTATGATCACGTACTTGCTATGGTCAATGATTTACACGTAATCTTTGGAAAGGGTCCCGGCGCACTAGCTATTCCGAATGATGCTGGGGGACACGCACCCATGTGGAAGAAGAAATCTATATTTTGGGACCTACCCTACTGGAAAGACCTAGAGGTCCGCTCTTCAATTGACATGATGCACGTGACGAAGAACCTTTGCGTGAACCTGCTAGGCTTGTTTGGCATGTATGGAAAGACAAAAGATACGGCTGAGGCAC
>NW_021175372.1:0-5248 GCF_002162155.2 Triticum dicoccoides
CTCCGGAACACTTAGGCTGGCTGGCATGTGTCCTTCCTCGTTCCTGTGTCTGTCCCTTCGGGGAAATGTCTCGCGGTGTCTACTGGAGTCCTGTTAGCCTGCTACAGCCCAGTTTACCGGAGTCCTGCTAGCCTAGTTGCTACAGCCCGGATTCACTCACTGATGACCGACATGTTCGTTGTTGGGTCATGTATGCCTGTCCCTGTAAGTTAGTGCCACTTTGGGTTTACGACTAGCCATGTCAGCCCGGGGTCCTTGTCATATGGATTCTAGCGACACTATCATATACGTGTGCCAAAAGGCGCAAACGGTCCCGGGCAAGGTAAGGCGACACCTATGGGAATACCGTGCGTGAGGCCGCAAAGTGATATAAGGTGTTACATGCTAGATCGGTGTGGCTTTGAGTCGGGGTCCTGACATGGACGAAGGGAGTAGCACAGTCTGCAAGCATATAGAGAGAGAGACGTATAGTGCGATAGTATATAGTAAAGTTTGTGCTATATGCACGTACTTACAAAATGCGTACGGATACAGAAGGTTTCCAAACTTTCTCTTTTACATACTTAATCAAGGACGCTAATAATTCCCGAATGTTCGGGATTTATGATTTGCATCCCAAAACTAATGAGATCACCTTACGAAACTAAAATATACTCCTACTAAAAGCCATGGCGCTCGCAGGAGTGCTTGCGGCACACCACGAGTGCCCTGGTGCACGGCCGTTTCCCAGCGCGCCGACACAACGCCTCTTCCTCAGCCTCGCAACTCACGAGGTGCTGATTGGCGGCTTGCTGGCAGGCGAGCGCAATCTCACCGGTGTGGTGATCCGGCGCCAACACGTACTCCTCCTCGCTGGAAGCGTGCACCCGGTCCACGTACCGCCAAGCATAGATGAGGCGCTTGGGCCCGACTGCACTTAGGGCTTTGGAACGGGTGTCCTCAGCCACCCTCACGACCCTCACGACCCTCGCACAAGCCTTCTGCCAAAGAGCCAATTGCCTGACTCTCTCGGACGCGATATAGACCTGCCAGGCAGCTTGCCCCGCGGTGCGCTTCTCTTCCTCGGCCTTCTTCTCTGCCTCTATTTTGGCGTGCTCTGCCGGAGGCAAAGCCTCCCACAAGGCGACATCCATTTCTTTCCAAAGCTCCTCAAGGCTGGGGGCAAGGCGGACGGCGCGGCATTCTCCTTGTAGCGGGGAGCCGACGCATCCTCTGACGCGCGTGCTGGCGAGATTGGGAACACCGACACGTCCACCTCGACGCGGCGCGGTGAGGAGTGGAACACCGACACATCCTCCTCGACTAGTGGCGGCGAGGAATGGAACGTCGACGCATGACCTTCCGCGTGGTGCAGCGAGGGGTGCCTAGGGCTTGGGACGGGGCGATGCCATGGTGGTTGACATGAGAGGGAGGGGGAGGAGATAGCGATGAACATGAGCGTTCTTCTGAATGCTGTGGGAGGCGCAGTATTTATAGCAAGCAATGGCACACCTACATAAGATATGGACTGAGCTGCACTGACTTAACTGCGGGTCCAGTTGCGTCCTTGTTGGGCCCATATGTCAGTGACCCAATGCACCTGCAGTTAAGTAACTAAAGCAGTGTCCCGTTAGATATGTTGCGTGATTATCGTAGCAGCTACGTGGGCATATTTGTTGGAGTAAATTACGGAGGAGGGAAGGGTGGAAATATTGTTGGTCACAACGGATTGGACGAGCGCGGGGGGAGGAGACTCATGCATGCAGATTTTTTTCCACACGGAGTGGAGTGGTGGGACCGCCGGAGGGAGAAGGAGAGTCTGGCAGGCATATTGTTTTCACACATGGAGAGGAAAAGATTTGGAGATGAACGGGCTTCCTGCAGGTATGGGGAATGGTGCATAATAAGTTATCTTGCATGCCGGGCTAGGTATAGTCCCAAGTCATTAAAAACATACATGCCCCACACATGTTCATATTTCAAGGTGCACTAAATTATTGCATGCGGTGATTAAGGCTGGCCATAATGGTGGTATCTTAGCTTGTATCATGCACACGGGAATAGAAAACATGCTGATGTGGCAAAGAATTAAAGAAGAGAGGGGGGTTAGAGTAATTAGTGTTCATTAGTTGCATTAGTTGAGTACTTTTGCAGACTACAAAAACTATTCCACCGCCTCTATCTTGCTAAGAGTAGGTGAAATGTTTGAATCGAGCCCTTTAAACTAGAAGGGAGGTAGTAGTACTCTAATAGCTAACCTTGGGATGGCTAGATAGGACATGGCACGCACTGGACAAAGGAACTAGTCTACATTGTGCATTTAAATTTTGTCTGAAGTCAATGTACCTCTACTTTGACCAAACTTATAGAAAAATGTATCAACATTCACAATGTCAAATCAATATTTTTATACTCATTATAAAATGTAGTTCTTATACTCATTATAATCAGTATTGTAGATATTGATATTTTTAGTATAGATTTGGTCAAACACTTTGCAAACGGTTGACGGAAGTAAAAAGGACCAGAGGGAGTATCATGCATGCGAAGTAGGCAAAAAAATTGCTCATTTATAGCCGGTCGAAGTCTCAAAGGGCGCGACCACGCTAGGAGGTGAAGGTCATGGGAGGCCCGACGGTTCACGGAATTAAGTGAACTTACATCCATCCGCCGGCATGGCGTGCGAACAGGCAGAAGCTATACCGTCAGGCCTACGATATGGGTCTAGTAGACATGACATCTAGTGGGTCCCGCATAGTACTCGAGAACTCTTTGGGGGCTTGCAGCCGTTTATCCACCGGGCAAGCCAACAACACACGTTGTTCGCATGCCCTACTCGTCCCCATCTTCTACTAGTACAGTACCTTACAATAGTTCGCTCCTAGTCGTCCCGTCCTTTCACATTACACCAGTTCAACTTCTCCTAACCCTCCTCCAAAATCCATGGCCTCCCAAATCTCCATGGTCGCCACTGAGTACCAGGTTAGAGCCATCACCGGTGATGAGTTCATCGTCATCTCCACACGTGGATCTGCGACGGTGAAAGCATGCCTTGCTCGCTTCCTACACATGTTCAACAGTTCAAAGGATGAGTGGGTCGTTGGGCTAGATGTTGAGTACACCATAGTCCTAGAAAGAGAGAAGATTCTAAAGGAGGCAGAGAAGAAGAAGCCGCCGTGATCCAGGTTTGAGTACATAACGTGTGCTTGGTCTACCACATATGCCATGCCAACTTGAGTGCCAGGATTTTAAGAACTTCCTCAAGGACGAAAGGGTGAAATTCATTACTGTAGACTTTAGGAACGACAGGGATGTCCTTGGTCCGATTGGCCTCATTGTAGGCCAGCCCTTCAATCTCCAGAAGGCAAGCCTGGGGTCCTCCTCTCAGCCTTCAATGCTGACCCTGGCAGCAGCCATGATTGATCCTTCGTACGCTAAACTGAAGAAACCTCACCACGAGTTTCATCATGCATGGGAGTCGAAGACATTAGATGAAGATCACATCCTATACACAGCAATGGATGCCTACCTTTGTTTAAATATCTACAAGGGTTGGATGAAGAAGCAGAGCCCAGTATCTGGTTCAAGCAAAGAAGCGTCAGTGAAGAGGAAGAGGACGAGGGACGAGGACGAAGTCGAGGACGTGGACTCGGACTCCGAGTAAGGTGGCAGTGCCGTCGCTCATGCGGTTCTACTATAGTGTCAAGCGGACTAGTTGCTTAGTTTATTTTCAGGGGTGTGTTGTGCTGAGCCCCCACCAGAACTATGTTTATGTTCTTTCTCATTATTTGAACTTTATCTTCTTTCTCGTTATTTGAACTCTTTAGTACGTACAGTAGTACTAGTACTATGTCTTACTACTGTTCTTCTTGCAGTTGGTACTACCGCTCGTATCTTTGTGTTCCTATTGTACTTAATACGTTCGTACTAGTAGTATAATTTGGGTCAGTCGATTTATGAAAGAAGTTCGATGGAGCGAAGGAAGAAGACGGCAGAGAAGCTACCCCAGTATCTATATTGGAGTGACAGGGTGCCCATGATCTATCTTATGAGTGCTGGGTGTGGAATGCAGTTCGCCGGAAAATGGATTGTGCCCAGGGTTAAATGGATGAGGGGGTGGGGGAGCATGGCGGTGGCAGACAGTTCAGGGGAGGGCGGGGTGGCGGCAGGCGGTTAGGCGTGTGGCGGGTTGAGAAGATGAACCGTGCATCAATTTCGGAGGTTGAAGAAGCCCTTCTAGACATCCATGTTGCATCCAACGGCTCACAAGAGTCGACTGACCCAAATTGCTCCTTCAGATTGCAGGATCCACATGGCATTGAAGGTCTCGAAGGTAGATTCCACGTCCGCACCCGGTTTGCGGGCTCGGCGCGGGCGTGACCGGCTTCCGCCGTGACAGCCACCATGCGCGCCTCCTCCGCGCGGGCGGAGACGACAGTGACACGCTAGTTCCTCCTTGTCGGCGTGCTGGAGCACGCGCTCGTCCTCCTCTTTGTATGCTACGTGCATAGACGCGGCTCCACCGGCTGCTCGCGTGCTTGGCAGTGCGGCGGCATCGCGAGGAGGGACTGCAGACAACGTGAGCGGGCGAGCCTTCGGCTTCCTGGCACAGGGATGGCGGCGACACGGTGGTGATGAGCGAGAAATTGTTGGCCGGAGCAGGTGGGCGCCGGCATGCGCAACGGCGGCGGCGGCATATTGATGAGTGCGCGTATGGGAGCTTAGTTTAGTTTTATATAGGGTTGGTCACACTTAAAAGAAAATCGTACTAGTACACGTAAATATTAGACTGAGGCAGCGCTTATATTAGTTACCACAGCCACGATACAGAATCTTGTGCAAGTGCATGAACCGGCCGCACGGTTGAACGAACGGTGTGTCACCATGTCGCGCTCGAAGGACATCCACCGAACCTTTCTGTGTGTGTGAAAACAATCCCAGAATATTACTCAATTTTTTTTCCTGGAAAAGTTCTTGACGCTACAATATTTCCATATATTTGAATTTAGCTCCAGTTCGTGTTTATTTGGATTTGGAAGTTTTAGGTGCACCCAAGTTTTTTTAATACTGATTTTGTGTGTGTGACTGTAAGAGAACGTGTGTATGTGTCCATATGTGTGTTGTGGCAGAAGGGCAATGTGGAGACGGTGTGCGTGTGATAGAGACATAGAGAGGTGTGAATGTGCAAATGATCATGCATGAGTGAGACATAGACAGATGCCGATACGTTGTGTATACATGAGAGAACGGTCTTCTATGTGTGTGTGTG
>NW_021175372.1:7305-7818 GCF_002162155.2 Triticum dicoccoides
AGTAGCCTAATATATTTATTTCACAATTACAACAAATGATTAATTCACTATAAACTAAGAAAACAAATGTGCACTCCCTCCGTTTTTACTCAAGTTCGCATGTTAGCATTGGTCAAAGTCAAGTTTTGTAAACTCACAGAAAGTTTATAACAAAAAATATTAACATATACAATAACAAATAAATACCATTAGATTCATTATTGAATGTACTTTCGTTATGGTAAATGTTTATACTTTTCTATAAACTTGGTCAAACTTTAGGAAGTTTGACTTCGGTCAAACCTAATATGCAGAGTTAATAAAAACGGAGGGAGTACTAGTAGTTACTAGTACTACTCGCTAGTTGCTTAGCCGAATCACCCAGCACGCCACACGGGGAGTTCAGTGTCACAAAATTTTGAGGTCGGCGGGAAAATCTCCCGCGACCCTGATTCGAGCAGTGGGAAGTTACCATCATAGCCTTCGGAACAGGACTACGGATGACGCTTGGTAGGGGGTTGTTTTCGTAACTTC
>NW_021175372.1:8002-10567 GCF_002162155.2 Triticum dicoccoides
GGTTCACCCTACCCAGCCAACCCCACCCCGGCACCCAGAGTAGTATGGACGTCCGAGTAGTACATCTGAATACTCCCCATTTTCTATCCCCACCGCAAAATAGACTTCTCTACGGCACCGTAGCCTTCGTGCTCCTCCCCTTCTACATCGGCGCACTCGTCCACCGCAGCGCATCTGCCTCATCGATGACCTCGTACGCCGCACTGGAGCCGGTCCACCGTCGTCGTTGTACATGGAGCCTCTTCACTGACACCGTCTTCCACGGTCTCAGATCTGCTTCCCGGAAGCCGACGCCAAGCGCAGAAGCACCACCGTCGTGGACAATGAACTGACTCCCATTGCCGACCATGATGCACAGAGGCCGCCACAACCATCGTTCTCCTCCTAGATTGGTAATGTGTATATTGAACCACTTAGCAGTACATGTGCAGTTCCAATTTTGTTCATACCTACCCTTCAAATTTCCTGGTTGCTATTGTTCCCATAGAAGTAATTGGTTATAGCCTCCATTGTCCAACAGAATATCAGCTTGTAATTGTGCGTCACTCCTGTATTGCGCTGTGCTTGGGTAGGTTCTTCATCTGCAACCAGTAGTGTGGCAAATGATGGAAAGTTTTTTAGAACTAGCAAGATGCCCATGCGTTGCACGCATCAAGATGCATTTGTATGAGTAGTTTATCTTGTGGGAGAAAAGGATGAACAAGGGAAGGCCTTATTTGCAAATTTGGAGAGGGGTGTGGGTATTTTTCTGCAAAATTGTCATAGTTTCCCTCCTGTCCGTCGGATATAAATTGGACGGCCTATATTGCAGGATGGCAGGCACACCATCATCACCAACTCTGTTTTTAAAAGAAAAAAAGTAGAGAGTAGAGAAGTAGAGATAAATATTAAATATAAAATAAATATAACAATAGAGAAGAGAGTAGAGATAGTAGGAACGTCGGGAAAGGATCGCGCGCGCGCCGAAAAAAGCGGCCGGGCGTGCGCTAGTTTTGGCGTGCGGCGTCCGGCATGCTTTATAAAATCCAACGCCCTCCCACCGCTTTGTGCCTTGCCACCGCTCTCTCCCCACTCTATGCCTCACCACCGCTCTTTCTCGCCTCGTTGCCGGCGTGCCACCATGTCGTCGCGTCGCCGGGAAACTTGGGGATACTGTGGCCTCCGCACGTGCCCCTCCTGCGGCTTCTCCGCCGAGATTCGGTTCCACGGGATGCGCCTCAGCCTCGGCAATTTCGACACCGCCAACGAGGCCGCCCGCGCGTACGATGCGGCGGTGTGGTGCCTCCGGTGGCCTCATAGAACATTGAACTTCCCCAATGTGCTGATGCGGGAGCGGGCGCAGGAGCTCGCGCCTCTGCCGCGGCTTATCACCGACAAGGATCGTTGCGACAATTGGAGGCGGGAGCACCATCTCGGCATTGCCGAGATGGACGTGGAAGCCATAGCGTTGTGGCGCCAACGCTTCCCGCAGGACATCATCAACGAGCGCGAGTTCTACGTGTAAAGGAGGGTGGAGAGGGAGAAGAGGAGGTCGGAGCGAGCCGCCTATCGCGAGGACAAGCGTAGGCGAAAAGCGGACACTCAATTCAACATGAGGCTAGGAGCAGCGTTGCCCTGGGAATCCGACAACGATCGGCATCTTCACGCCTACATTCAGACGTCGGAGGAGGACATCACCGAGGAGGAGTCGGACGACAAGGAGTAGTTGAATTATCTATTTTTTTATCTATCTATGTTGAGAACTATCCTCTACTCTCTAGTCTCTACTCTCTATCTCTACTTCTCGATCTCAGCATTGTAAATGCTTTCTTAAAGCACCGCGCGTTGCGATTCTGTTGGAGATGCTCTAACATGGCAAATTAGTGCTTTAATGTTGCCCACAAGATGTGTGAGTCTTACTAGTAGTATATTTTTCTTGCCATGTTGAGATTTTAAAACCACGACTGGGAACATGCAGAGGAGCAATGAAGACCAAACACGGGATATTGGGGACTGTTGGCGAACGTAGTAATTTCAAAAAAATTCCTACGCACACACAAGATCATGGTGATGCATAGCAACGAGAGGGGAGAGTGTTGTCCACGTACCCTTGTAGACCGTAAGCAGAAGCGTTATAACAACGCGGTTGATGTAGTCATACGTCTTCACGATCTGACCGATCCAAGCACCGAACGTACGGCACCTCTGAGTTCAGCACACATTTAGCTTGATGACGATCCCCGGACTCCGATCCAGCAGGGTGTCAGGGATGAGTTCCGTCAGCACGACGACGTGGTGATGATGATGATGTTCTACCATCGCAGGGCTTCGCCTAAGCACCGCAACGATATGACCAAGGTGGAATATGGTGGAGGGGGGCCACCGCACACGGCTAAGGAATGATCACGAAGATCAACTTGTGTGTCCTAGGGTGCCCCCTGCCCCCATATATAAAGGAGCCAAGGGGGAGGGGGCGACCGGCCAAGGAGGGCGCGCCAAGGGGGAGTCCTACTCCCACCAGGAGTAGGACTCCCTTCTTTCCTAGTTGGAGTAGGAGAAGGGGGAAGGAGGAGGAAGAGGGGAAGG
>NW_021175372.1:10822-13327 GCF_002162155.2 Triticum dicoccoides
ACTCCGGTAAAATGCTGATTTCACCCGGAACACTTCTGATGTCCAAACATAGGCTTCCAATATATCAATCTTTATGTCTCGACCATTTCTAGACTCCTCTTCATGTCCGTGATCACATCCAGGACTCCGAACAAACTTCGGTACATCAAAACTTATAAACTCATAATAAAATTGTCATCGTAACGTTAAGCGTGCGGACCCTACGGGTTCGAGAACTATGTAGACATGACCTAGAACTATTCTCGGTCAATAACCAATAGCGGAACCTGGATGCTCGTATTGGCTCCTACATATTCTATGAAGATCTTTATCGGTCAAACCGCATAACAACATATGTTGTTCCCTTTGTCATCGGTATGTTACTTGCCCGAGATTTGATCGTCGGTATCCAATACCTAGTTCAATCTCGTTACCGGCAAGTCTCTTTACTCGTTACGTAATGCATCATCCGGCAACTAACTCATTAGTCACATTGCTTGCAAGGCTTATAGTGATGTGCATTACCGAGAGGGCCCAAAGATACCTCTCCGACGATCAGAGTGACAAATCCTAATCTCAAAATACGCCAACCCAACATGTACTTCCGGAGACACCTGTAGAGCTCCTTTATAATCACCCAGTTACGTTGTGACGTTTGGTAGCACACAAAGTGTTCCTCGGTAAACGGGAGTTGCATAATCTCATAGTCATAGGAACATGTATAAGTCATGAAGAAAGCAATAGCAACATACTAAACGATCAAGTGCTAAGCTAACGGAATGGGTCAAGTCAATCACATCATTCTCCTAATGATGTGATCCCATTAATCAAATGACAACTCATGTCTATGGCTAGGAAACTTAACCATCTTTGATTCACGAGCTAGTCAAGTAGAGGCATACTAGTGACACTATGTTTGTCTATGTATTCACACATGTATTATGTTTCCGGGTAATACAATTCTAGCATGAATAATAAACATTTATCACGAAATAAGGAAATAAATAATAAATTTATTATTGCCTCTAGGGCATATTTCCTTCAGTCTCCCACTTGCACTAGAGTCAATAATCTAGTTCACATCGCCATGTGATTTAACACCAATATTCATATCTGTATATGATTAACACCCATAGTTCACATCGTCATGTGACCAACACCCAAAGGGTTTACTAGGGTCAATAATCTAGTTCACATCGCTATGTGATTAACACCCAAAGAGTACTAAGGTGTGATCATGTTTTGCTCGTGAGAGAAGCTTAGTCAACGGGTCTGTCATATTCAGAGCCGTATGTATTTTGCAAATATTCTATGTCTACAATGCTCTGCACGGAGCTACTCTAGCTGATTGCTCCCACTTTCAATATGTATCCAGATTGAGATTTAGAGTCATCTGGATCGGTGTGAAAGCTTGCACTGATGTAACTTTTTACGACGGGTTCTTTTATCACCTCCATAATCGAGAAATATTTCCTTAGTCCTCACTAAGGATATTCTTGACCAATGTCCAGTGATCTACTCCTAGATCACTATTGTATTCCCTTGCCAAATTAAGAGCAAGGTATACAATAGGTCTGGTACATAGCATAGCATACTTTATAGAACCTATGACTGAGGCATAGGGAATGCCTTTCATTCTCTTTTCTATTTTCCGCCTTGGTCGGGATTTGAGTCTTACTCAATTTCACACCTTTGCAACACAGGCAAGAACTCTTTCTTTGACTGTTCCATTTTGAACTATTTCAAAATCTTGACAAGGTATGTACTTATTGAAAAACTTATCAAGCGTCTTGATCTATCTCAATAGATCTTGATGCTCAATATGTAAGTAGCTTTACTGAGGTCTTTCTTTTAAAGAACTCCTTTCAAATACTCCTTTATGCTTTCCAGAAAAATTCTACATCATTTCTGATCAACAATATGTTACTCACATATATCTATCAGAAAGGCGGTAGTGCTCCCACTCACTTTATTGTAAATACACGCTTTACCGCAAGTCTGTATAAAACTATATGCTTTGATCACACTATCAAAGCATATATTCCAACTCCGAGATGCTTGCACCAGTCCATAGATGTATCAATGGAGTTTGCACATTTTGTTAGCACATTTTGGATCGACAAAACCTTCTGGTTGCATCATATACAACTCTTTCTCCAGAAATCCATTCAGGAATGCAGTTTTGACATCCATTTGCCAAATTTCATAATCATAAAATGCGGCAATTGCTAACATGATTCGGACAGACTTAAGCATCGCTACGGGTGAGAAAGTCTCATCGTAGTCAACCCCTTGAACTTGTCGAAAACCTTTCGCAACAAGTCGAGCTTTATAGACAGTTACATTACCATCAGCGTCAGTCTTCTTCTTAAAAATCCATTTATTCTCAATGGCTTGCCGATCATCGGGCAAGTCAACCAAAGTCCATACTTTGTTTTCATACATGGATCCCATCTCAGATTTCATGGCTTCTAGCCATTTTGCGGAATCTGGGCTCATCATCACTTCCTCATAGTTCGTAGGTTC
>NW_021175373.1:0-1601 GCF_002162155.2 Triticum dicoccoides
GCTGGACCTATTGTCTTATCAATCCTTTGATTTGAGTGTGGGCTATCGTCAATCAAATCAGTACCAACGATACTCGTAATGTTGTATTACTCGTGGTTGATCCCTCGAGTATATACCATTACATCTTTTGGTCTGACCAATACTATCCCCGTGTTCACATGATGGTGGAAATCCAGTGATATGGAAATTCCGATGAGTTGTTGTTGAGCCCATCAGCAGCATTTTGTCTCCCCATGATTCATGTTGAACATCAACCTAGTGTTGGAAACTTGTGTAAGCATTTCTTCGTGTTTCATTCATGAAGCATATGTTTGGATGAAAGTAGTGACTTTCCCTAATTCATGTGCATATGATGCAAGTTGCCGCCATGAATTCGAGGAAGATTGTTTTGTTTCCTTGGAATTATCCCAAATCAGTCATGCACACGTGCGAAGTATTCTGTGGTCTGGAGACTTGCAACCTTCATCCCATATGTGTCCCGAGCACACCAAGCCACTGATTGATTTGTTCAAGGAGAAGAAGTTCCTTCATAAGAGCTAATCATATGACTTATGCAAGGACTTCGTTATCCACGGTGATGGTTCCCACCTGAACTCGGTAGTGTTTTATTGTAAGACTACCATGTGATAATGTTTGTCTAGGACAGCGTGTTCACCTGTTTGTAGCAGAACCAGCTCATGTTTTGGAGCTTACTATCGTAGTTCATTCCCCGAGAATCTCGCAACGTCATCTCGTCGATTTGTGTTGCAAATTTCCGTTTTTCTTCCTAGACTCGATGAGTCTGGAATATCCTGACACCAACCAGATCTGAATCTCAGGCAGATATGATGGTTTGGAACATTTCCCAAAACTATAATATTGGTCCCTCGATAACTGGTAAAGTGGATGTCGTGGCCAGCACCACCCAGCCGAAAGACCTATTATTATAGTATCTTGATCAAAGAAGTTGGCCACCTCCCCATAAGGATTTCGCAGGATTTACCTCCGTAGTTACTCCTTATGGATTCTTGTGCTCCCGAAGTCCGACCTTTTTACTTGATGTTCTAGATATCAAACCATATCTATGAATGGGTTACACTAGCACATCAAGGAGAACATTAGAAGCGGAGTGCTAAATGTGTCTCGGTCGATCATCCAGATTTTGTTTCCTTGGCCTCGCTAAGATGAAATCTGAGAAGGTGTTATCTTTCTTTGCATCTACATCCTCCATCATCATTCATCATGGTAGCAAGTTGTGTTGCCGGACCCTTGACACGGATGTTGGTAAAACCTTGATGAATATGGAAATGCTCAAGTTCTTGAGAGCACGCACAAGCGTTACGTGTTATCATCGGCTCTAACTGGGATTACTCTCAGTTTCCTCGGCAATGCTATGACCTCTTCAAACAGTGAATTCACTCCCTATTGTTGGGTTCTTCCCCAGTTACCAGAATCATTCCTAGCATTTGCATTTTGTTCCTAGCTTGCACCGCCAATGTGCCATTCTACCATGGGTCTCTTCCATTTCCGGTGATAAGCAAATTCATCCATTACGTTGTCTTCAACAAGGTAATCCACATCATCCAAGTCCGAGTATGCCATTCTACCGACCCCCTCCAAAC
>NW_021175374.1:0-4480 GCF_002162155.2 Triticum dicoccoides
AGCATACAAAGAGGAGGACGAGCGCGTGCTCCAGCACGCCGACAAGGAGGAACTAGCGTGTCACTGTCGTCTCCGCCCGCGCGGAGGAGGCGCGCATGGTGGCTGTCACGGCGGAAGCCGGTCACGCCCGCGCCGAGCCCGCAAACCGGGTGCGGACGTGGAATCTACCTTCGAGACCTTCAATGCCATGTGGATCCTGCAATCTGAAGGAGCAATTTGGGTCAGTCGACTCTTGTGAGCCGTTGGATGCAACATGGATGTCTAGAAGGGCTTCTTCAACCTCCGAAATTGATGCACGGTTCATCTTCTCAACCCGCCACACGCCTAACCGCCTGCCGCCACCCCGCCCTCCCCTGAACTGTCTGCCACCGCCATGCTCCCCCACCCCCTCATCCATTTAACCCTGGGCACAATCCATTTTCCGGCGAACTGCATTCCACACCCAGCACTCATAAGATAGATCATGGGCACCCTGTCACTCCAATATAGATACTGGGGTAGCTTCTCTGCCGTCTTCTTCCTTCGCTCCATCGAACTTCTTTCATAAATCGACTGACCCAAATTATACTACTAGTACGAACGTATTAAGTACAATAGGAACACAAAGATACGAGCGGTAGTACCAACTGCAAGAAGAACAGTAGTAAGACATAGTACTAGTACTACTGTACGTACTAAAGAGTTCAAATAACGAGAAAGAAGATAAATTTCAAATAATGAGAAAGAACATAAACATAGTTCTGGTGGGGGCTCAGCACAACACACCCCTGAAAATAAACTAAGCAACTAGTCCGCTTGACACTATAGTAGAACCGCATGAGCGACGGCACTGCCACCTTACTCGGAGTCCGAGTCCACGTCCTCGACTTCGTCCTCGTCCCTCGTCCTCTTCCTCTTCACTGACGCTTCTTTGCTTGAACCAGATACTGGGCTCTGCTTCTTCATCCAACCCTTGTAGATATTTAAACAAAGGTAGGCATCCATTGCTGTGTACAGGATGTGATCTTCATCTAATGTCTTCGACTCCCATGCATGATGAAACTCGTGGTGAGGTTTCTTCAGTTTAGCGTACGAAGGATCAATCATGGCTGCTGCCAGGGTCAGCATTGAAGGCTGAGAGGAGGACCCCAGGCTTGCCTTCTGGAGATTGAAGGGCTGGCCTACAATGAGGCCAATCGGACCAAGGACATCCCTGTCGTTCCTAAAGTCTACAGTAATGAATTTCACCCTTTCGTCCTTGAGGAAGTTCTTAAAATCCTGGCACTCAAGTTGGCATGGCATATGTGGTAGACCAAGCACACGTTATGTACTCAAACCTGGATCACGGCGGCTTCTTCTTCTCTGCCTCCTTTAGAATCTTCTCTCTTTCTAGGACTATGGTGTACTCAACATCTAGCCCAACGACCCACTCATCCTTTGAACTGTTGAACATGTGTAGGAAGCGAGCAAGGCATGCTTTCACCGTCGCAGATCCACGTGTGGAGATGACGATGAACTCATCACCGGTGATGGCTCTAACCTGGTACTCAGTGGCGACCATGGAGATTTGGGAGGCCATGGATTTTGGAGGAGGGTTAGGAGAAGTTGAACTGGTGTAATGTGAAAGGACGGGACGACTAGGAGCGAACTATTGTAAGGTACTGTACTAGTAGAAGATGGGGACGAGTAGGGCATGCGAACAACGTGTGTTGTTGGCTTGCCCGGTGGATAAACGGCTGCAAGCCCCCAAAGAGTTCTCGAGTACTATGCGGGACCCACTAGATGTCATGTCTACTAGACCCATATCGTAGGCCTGACGGTATAGCTTCTGCCTGTTCGCACGCCATGCCGGCGGATGGATGTAAGTTCACTTAATTCCGTGAACCGTCGGGCCTCCCATGACCTTCACCTCCTAGCGTGGTCGCGCCCTTTGAGACTTCGACCGGCTATAAATGAGCAATTTTTTTGCCTACTTCGCATGCATGATACTCCCTCTGGTCCTTTTTACTTCCGTCAACCGTTTGCAAAGTGTTTGACCAAATCTATACTAAAAATATCAATATCTACAATACTGATTATAATGAGTATAAGAACTACATTTTATAATGAGTATAAAAATATTGATTTGACATTGTGAATGTTGATACATTTTTCTATAAGTTTGGTCAAAGTAGAGGTACATTGACTTCAGACAAAATTTAAATGCACAATGTAGACTAGTTCCTTTGTCCAGTGCGTGCCATGTCCTATCTAGCCATCCCAAGGTTAGCTATTAGAGTACTACTACCTCCCTTCTAGTTTAAAGGGCTCGATTCAAACATTTCACCTACTCTTAGCAAGATAGAGGCGGTGGAATAGTTTTTGTAGTCTGCAAAAGTACTCAACTAATGCAACTAATGAACACTAATTACTCTAACCCCCCTCTCTTCTTTAATTCTTTGCCACATCAGCATGTTTTCTATTCCCGTGTGCATGATACAAGCTAAGATACCACCATTATGGCCAGCCTTAATCACCGCATGCAATAATTTAGTGCACCTTGAAATATGAACATGTGTGGGGCATGTATGTTTTTAATGACTTGGGACTATACCTAGCCCGGCATGCAAGATAACTTATTATGCACCATTCCCCATACCTGCAGGAAGCCCGTTCATCTCCAAATCTTTTCCTCTCCATGTGTGAAAACAATATGCCTGCCAGACTCTCCTTCTCCCTCCGGCGGTCCCACCACTCCACTCCGTGTGGAAAAAAATCTGCATGCATGAGTCTCCTCCCCCCGCGCTCGTCCAATCCGTTGTGACCAACAATATTTCCACCCTTCCCTCCTCCGTAATTTACTCCAACAAATATGCCCACGTAGCTGCTACGATAATCACGCAACATATCTAACGGGACACTGCTTTAGTTACTTAACTGCAGGTGCATTGGGTCACTGACATATGGGCCCAACAAGGACGCAACTGGACCCGCAGTTAAGTCAGTGCAGCTCAGTCCATATCTTATGTAGGTGTGCCATTGCTTGCTATAAATACTGCGCCTCCCACAGCATTCAGAAGAACGCTCATGTTCATCGCTATCTCCTCCCCCTCCCTCTCATGTCAACCACCATGGCATCGCCCCGTCCCAAGCCCTAGGCACCCCTCGCTGCACCACGCGGAAGGTCATGCGTCGACGTTCCATTCCTCGCCGCCACTAGTCGAGGAGGATGTGTCGGTGTTCCACTCCTCACCGCGCCGCGTCGAGGTGGACGTGTCGGTGTTCCCAATCTCGCCAGCACGCGCGTCAGAGGATGCGTCGGCTCCCCGCTACAAGGAGAATGCCGCGCCGTCCGCCTTGCCCCCAGCCTTGAGGAGCTTTGGAAAGAAATGGATGTCGCCTTGTGGGAGGCTTTGCCTCCGGCAGAGCACGCCAAAATAGAGGCAGAGAAGAAGGCCGAGGAAGAGAAGCGCACCGCGGGGCAAGCTGCCTGGCAGGTCTATATCGCGTCCGAGAGAGTCAGGCAATTGGCTCTTTGGCAGAAGGCTTGTGCGAGGGTCGTGAGGGTCGTGAGGGTGGCTGAGGACACCCGTTCCAAAGCCCTAAGTGCAGTCGGGCCCAAGCGCCTCATCTATGCTTGGCGGTACGTGGACCGGGTGCACGCTTCCAGCGAGGAGGAGTACGTGTTGGCGCCGGATCACCACACCGGTGAGATTGCGCTCGCCTGCCAGCAAGCCGCCAATCAGCACCTCGTGAGTTGCGAGGCTGAGGAAGAGGCGTTGTGTCGGCGCGCTGGGAAACGGCCGTGCACCAGGGCACTCGTGGTGTGCCGCAAGCACTCCTGCGAGCGCCATGGCTTTTAGTAGGAGTATATTTTAGTTTCGTAAGGTGATCTCATTAGTTTTGGGATGCAAATCATAAATCCCGAACATTCGGGAATTATTAGCGTCCTTGATTAAGTATGTAAAAGAGAAAGTTTGGAAACCTTCTGTATCCGTACGCATTTTGTAAGTACGTGCATATAGCACAAACTTTACTATATACTATCGCACTATACGTCTCTCTCTCTATATGCTTGCAGACTGTGCTACTCCCTTCGTCCATGTCAGGACCCCGACTCAAAGCCACACCGATCTAGCATGTAACACCTTATATCACTTTGCGGCCTCACGCACGGTATTCCCATAGGTGTCGCCTTACCTTGCCCGGGACCGTTTGCGCCTTTTGGCACACGTATATGATAGTGTCGCTAGAATCCATATGACAAGGACCCCGGGCTGACATGGCTAGTCGTAAACCCAAAGTGGCACTAACTTACAGGGACAGGCATACATGACCCAACAACGAACATGTCGGTCATCAGTGAGTGAATCCGGGCTGTAGCAACTAGGCTAGCAGGACTCCGGTAAACTGGGCTGTAGCAGGCTAACAGGACTCCAGTAGACACCGCGAGACATTTCCCCGAAGGGACAGACACAGGAACGAGGAAGGACACATGCCAGCCAGCCTAAGTGTTCCGGAG
>NW_021175375.1:0-1394 GCF_002162155.2 Triticum dicoccoides
CATTCAAAAAGCCGGGCTAATTTATTGGAGATGCCATTGTGCCCATTTGCCTTACAAAATCTAGAATGCATGAAAGTCGAGTGTGCTGACGACATAATATTTCGCTAGAAAACTAAAGAGAAAAAATATGCTCAGTATTACTAATGGTTTTGGAATTTTTGACCAACCTAGCAGACCATTCAATGGTCAATACCTAAACATAGTGCAAGCTTTGAGTTATGTCCACGCAATCCCAAGTGCCTTTGACCGCATGTGGTACTCGCCTCGTCATCAACTAGCGGTGCCGCCGCCGGTCAAGTGGTTGAGCCATCGAAGGAGAAGGTTCACATGCAGAGGAGGATATGCTGGTTCACCTTTTGGGCGTAGGATCACAACCTCTCCCCTCAAGAACCCGTCTCTTGCAGAAGAATCACATGTCTGTGTGAGGCATCTACTTCATCTTCACGCTGGAGTCCGAGTCTATGGATGCGTTTGGTACGCTGCATATACCTCAGCCAGACTCATGCGGGAAGAAAATGACCCATTTGGTTACCCGCATTCACGGTTGAGTCTGCATACCATGAACATTAAAGCACCTCTGGGCCTGCATCTAGAGGAACGCTCAAATCAGTCATTTTTGTGGAGTCAGGCCTGCGCGATGCAACCCTAGGCACGTGGGCATGGGCGGTTACACGCGTGGGTGCGGTCCTGAGAAGTCGCGCTATTTCCAGACGCGTCGTCATAAATTACCCTCACCTCCGTTCCTCACCACTCTCTCCCCTCTTCCCCACTCACACCAGCGGCGGCGATCGCCTGAGCTCTAGTGCAAATCGATCCAAGGTAGTGGCGACAACCACCGAAGCGACTGCAGGACCTCCACCAGAGCGCATTGGCCATGGCGGTAAGTCCTCGTCCTCTTTATACATTCACTGCTTTCGACTCAGCCTAGATTAGATTAAAGCACGTGATTGAAGAGTTAGGGAGGGGATTGAACACATCGGGGGTGGAGGATTACCATCAATCGATTCTGCATCGACGACTACTAGGGTTCATAGGTTATTTTTCGATTACATCAGGGGTGGAGATTGGGGGTACAAACTTTCTTGTATAGCCGCGACGACCCTAGAGTCGCGTCGAGTGGCGGTGGGGGGAGGAGGGGGGCGTAGCCATCTTCTTTTCTTCCTATCGTCTTGAACAATGGGTCTTGCACGGGCGCCTACCGCCGGCTCCCTGGCCACAATCCGCACCTCGTCGTTTTCGGCCTTCGGCGACCCGAACATGCTACTCCAGTACGCCGTGGCACGCTGGTCTTGAGGCGCCTTGTACTGACTGTACTTGGCCCATCTTGCCCGCAGTCCAGCGTTGCCGGAGTCTGCCTAATTCATGGCCTAGTGCAGGATGTCCACTGACATCGC
>NW_021175376.1:0-1015 GCF_002162155.2 Triticum dicoccoides
CTTCATGAACCACCGGTAGGATTGAAAAGAATGAATGAATTAATATGATAATCAAAGAAAAGAATCTTGAATGAACCACCGTAAGAATTCGAAAATGACTGATGAAAGAGACTGAATCACCGGGAAGAATTAGAAGAACCAATAAGCTAGAGGGGATTTAGATGCAGAAGAACAAAGAGATCATGAGCTGATTAAAGAACACTTGAATGAAGCACCGGGATAAATAGAGAACGATAACTGGAATGATGGCCTCCGGTGAAAAGAAATGGAAAAACAACTCCTGACATACTCCGGATGGTTAAGAAAAGAATATCTGACAAATTGAATAATTAGAAGAGGATAACAAGAAACTAGAACCGCGAATCTCCTGGAGAACGGACAAGATTTAGAGGACAAACTCTTCTTCGGTCTTCGTTAAGAATGACGACGAGAAACAACACCAAAATTACTGAGATACTCCGGGAGAATGAAAAACCGAAAGGTTGAGCCAACAATGAAAAGAATTTGAAAGTGACCTTGGAGAAGGCATGTGACTGATGAAATCCATTCTTACGTAAAACATGAAAAGAATTTGAGAATAACCCCGGGAGAATTAGAAGAGTCGGGTAAGATACTGGAAAAAGACCTATGGGTTAGGGCCCACACCCACTAAAAGAAAACACCGTTGGAAAGGATTGTTGAAAAGATAGATGATGCACCGGAACAATTGAAATATTTGAATGAGGTGAGAACCTCGAATTAATTGGAACACAGACGAATCTCCTGAGATGTCCTCCGAACTCCGAAATGATAGAATGGCGAGAGGCAAACAAGCAAGGAGAACACTTGATCCAAGGAAAAGAATGTGATCAACCCGAAACACTTGAATTGAGTGCACCGGAAAAGAGATGAAGAATGTCAAACAAAAGAGAAATCACCGGTTGAAATAATTGAGGGAAGACTGAAAAAAGCTCTGCACGAATGAAATTGATGGTCTTTATAGACTCAAGCTCCGGGAAGAAGAGGGTGGGAGGGC
>NW_021175377.1:0-767 GCF_002162155.2 Triticum dicoccoides
TGTAACACCCCGGTGTAATGATGCTACAGTAACCCCTGGGGTTAAGTTAATCTTTTTGCTAAACATGTCCCTGATCATAATTGTCTCCTTTCTCTTTTAAATTCCAGTTGAATTCAAATTCAAATTTTGTCTGAAATTCAAAATGCTCAGACATGAAAACAAAAATGTTCATCATGTGCAGAATAATCCACAACTAATTTTGGTGGTGAACCAACATTTTTGCAAAAAGGTTTGAGTGGCCTAAGCTACTTCAAACAGTGGCCTAAGAAATAAATTAAATGCCTTTTTAATTTATGAAAATGGCAAACTATTTCTAAAGCCTCACAATCTTTTTTTTTGGCAGTGCCTAATAATTCTTTGAGATTATTTTGTCCAATGGCATAATTTTTTGCAAAGTCTTTATTGGCTAAAAGAAAAAGAAAAGAAATTGCAAAAGCTGTTAAAAAAAAGGAAAAGAAGAGGGGGTGGGAGAGCCCTGGCCTCCCCTTGGGCCTCGGCGACCCACAGCCTCCTGCCCCCCCTTCCCCTGGGCCTAAGGCCGCAGAGACAGGCCTAGCTGGCCGTCGGCCCATCCCAGCCGGCCCACTCCCCCTTTCCTGTCGCTCTCCCCCCTCCTCCTGTTCCTCCGACCGGGCGAGGCAGAGCGCACCCGTCCCCGCCGGACCCGCCTCGCCGGCATCGCCCGGGCGAGGGGATAAGGCTTGCGCCTCCTCGCCTCCTCGATCCCCGCCTCCACTTGCACCACCCACTCCACCTGCTCTTTCCCC
>NW_021175378.1:0-1591 GCF_002162155.2 Triticum dicoccoides
TGGCTGGCCCAGTGGACAGCCCAGCCCACTGGCCTGGTGCCAGTCGTCCTCTACCTCTGCCAGTAGGCAGAGGAGGGAGACAGCGCACGCGCGCGCCGTGGCGACACGCCACCTCCCTGCCTGCCTGCGTCCCTCGCCACCGCGACGCCTCGGGCCTTCTCTTCGGCGCCGCCTCGAACCCCTGGACCCCCTCACTCGTCCCCTTCGTCTCTCCTTCGCCTCTCCCTCTCGCACACCCGAACGCCATCGTCGCCGCCGTTCGTCACCGCCGCAGCCACAGCCACTCCCTCGCTCCCTCTTCGTATCCCAGAGCTCCGCCGGTCCTCCCTCGTCCTCCTCGTCGTCTCATGCGACCAGAAGAGCCCCGGAACGCCGCCCCCGACGTTTTCCCCCTCGCCGGCCGCCGAGGATCTTCTCCGTCGATTCGGCCACTCCAGCGCGCCCCCGAGCTCGCTGACCCTCCCTGCACGATCCCCGTGAGTCCCTGCTTCGTTTCCCCCTAACCCCAAGTCCGATTTTGAGCTCTAGCCGCCCCCTCTACCGGAGCCGAGACGCTCCGCCGCACGGACTCGTCGCCGGCGAAGCCCCGGTGACCAAATGGCCCTGCGCGTGCGTCCGTTGCACTCGCAACGACCCGTGGAGCAACGCTAGCGTGGCAGCTAGCTTGTTTGCAAGCCGCAGCGCTAACCCCGCACCCACCCGAGCTCCGGCCGCCGCCTCGGGCTCCATTCCGGCGAACCCCGGCCACCCCCGCACCTCCCGTTGGTCCCCCTAGATGCGCACGGGCACGGGCTACCTTCTGGTGCCCTTCGCGCGTCCAGCCGCCGCCCGTAGCGCAACCCCGGTGAACTTCCGCCGTGTTTCGGGTCGCCGCCGGCCGAACTCCGGTGGCCAGTGACGTGGCGCTGTCATTAGCCACTAATGACCACGCTAAACACCCCCACAGACACTGACAGCGGGCCTCATAGCGGGTCAAAGCCCGAGTCAACGCGGGATTAGCCCCCGTGTCACTGACGTGTGGACCCCACATGTCAGGTTTGACCCTGACCGGCCCCTGTTGACTTGCTGACGTCATGCTGACGCAGTAAAGTATTTATGGAATTAAATAAATTAGGAAATGATTTATAATTCCAGAAAATGCCTAAAACTTCAATAAATCATAGAAAATTAACCGTAACTCCAAATTAAATAATTTATATATGAAAAATTATCAGAAAAATTCAAGGAATCCATCTGTACCATTTTCATGCATGTTAGAACAACTTATCACTACTGTTTAGGACAAATGAAGTGAATGACATTTAAATAACCACATATGGGGTTTGAATTTGAATCTTGGATTCAAACCAACTTCATTTAATCTGGTTTTAGGTGCATTAGCCCAAAACACATTCATATTGCCATGTCATAGCATGCATCATATTGTGCATTGCATTGATTGTGTTCCCTTCTGTGTTGCCGGTATTTGTCCCCTCTCGATAGACGTGATACCGATGATGTGATCGTTGACACTGATGAAGACTCAACGTTATCTTCAGAAGTGCCAGGCAAGCAAAACCCCCTTGTTCATTCCGATAAAATCCCACTCTCT
>NW_021175379.1:0-1393 GCF_002162155.2 Triticum dicoccoides
TCAACCTTACACGTATGCTTATGTGAGACCGGTTCCACCGACTAACATGCACTAGTTGCATAAGGTGGCTGGCGGGTGTCTGTCTCTCCTACTTTAGTTGGAGCGGATTCGATGAAAAGGGTCCTTATGAAGGGTAAATAGAAGTTGACAAATCACGTTGTGACTTTCACGTAGGTAAGAAAACGTTCTTGCTAGAACCCTAATTCAGCCACGTAAAACTTGCAACAACAATTAGAGGACGTCTAACTTGTTTTTGCAGCAAGTGCTTTGTGATATGATATGGCCAAAGTTGTGATGAATGATGAATGATCTATATGTGATGTATGAGTTGTTCATGCTATTGTAATAGGAATCACGACTTGCATGTCGATGAGTATGACAACCGGCAGGAGCCATAGGAGTTGTCTTTATTTTTGTAATGACCTGCGTGTCATTGAAGAACGCCATGTAAATTACTTTACTTTATTGCTAAACGCGTTAGCCATAGTAGTAGAAGTAATAGTTGGCGAGCAACTTCATGGAGACACGATGATGGAGATCATGATGATGGAGATCATGGTGTCAAGCCGGTGACAAGATGATCATGGAGCCCCAAGATGGAGATCAAAGGAGCTATGTGATATTGGCCATATCATGTCACTATTATTATTTGATTGCATGTGATGTTTATCATGTTTAGCATCTTGTTTACTTAGAACGACGGTAGTAAATAAGATGATCCCTTACAACAATTTCAAGAAGTGTTCTCCCCTAACTGTGCACCGTTGCTAAAGTTCGTCGTTTCGAAGCACCACATGATGATCGGGTGTGATAGATCCTTACGTTCACATACAACGGGTGTAAGACAGTTTTACACATGCAAAACACTTAGGGTTAACTTGACGAGTCTAGCATGTACAGACATGGCCTCGGAACACAGAGACCGAAAGGTCGAACACGAGTCGTATGGAAGATACGATCATCATGAAGATGTTCACCGACGATGACTAGTCCGTCTCACGTGATGATCGGACACGGCCTAGTCGACTCGGATCGTGTAACACTTAGATGACTAGAGGGATGTCTAATATGAGTGGGAATTCATTCATAATTTGATTAGATGAACTTAATTATCATGAACTTAGTCTAAAATCTTTACAATATGTCTTGTAGATCAGATGGCCAACGTTGTCTTCAATTTCAACGCGTTCCTAGAGAAAACCAAGCTAAAAGACGATGGCAGCAACTATACGGACTGGGTCCGGAACCTGAGGATCATCCTCATAGCTGCCAAGAAAGATTATGTCCTACAAGCACCGCTAGGTGATCCACCCGTCCCACAGAACCAAGACGTTATGAACGCTTGGCAGACACATGTTGATGACTACTCCCTCGTTCAGTGCGGCATGCTTTA
>NW_021175380.1:0-1485 GCF_002162155.2 Triticum dicoccoides
TGGAGTTTGATGAGAATAACGGCTCCCAAGTGGAGCAAAGTGGCACTTGTGATGTAGGTGATGAAATTCCTCCCCAAGCCATAAGAAGAATGGGAGTTGGCTTTATCCTACCCATTGAGGAACCCCTTGTGGCCGAAGGAGAAGGACAATGCTCCACTCAAGTGGAGCCATCACCCACCCAAGGCCCACACGCTTCCGAAGAACAAAGTGAAGGCCCTCCACCTCAAGAACAAGACCAAGGGCAAGATCGTGCTCAAGACGATGATATCACCTTAAATGATGCCCAAGGTCAAGTTCTCTCCCCCGAGCATGCTCAAGATGAAGGTCATGCTCAAGACGGCGCTCAAGATGATCAAGTGACCCCTCCTCATCTCACCTCCGAGGAGGAATTAGAGCGTCGTGCCGCCAAGATTGCTTCCAAACTCACTACCAAAGGCCATCTCATGGAGAATGTGGTTGGAAGCCTAAGAAAAGGGGTAAGCACTCGTAGACAATTGGCAAACTATTGTGAACATCACGCGTTTGTCTCTTGTGTTGAACCTCAAAAGGTCTATGAGGCGCTCGAAGACTCGGCTTGGCTCAATGCCATGCATGAAGAACTCAACAACTTTGAGTACAACAAGGTGTGGAGATTGGTGCCAAGGCCATCGGAGAACCACAACGTCATTGGAACCAAGTGGATTTTCAAGAACAAGCAAGATGCTCATGGAAACATCATTCGCAACAAGGCAAGATTGGTAGCACAAGGCTACTCCCAAGTCGAGGGTATCGACTACGGTGAAACCTTTGCTCCCGTTGCTCGTCTTGAATCCATTCGTTTGTTGATTGCTTATGCTTCCCATCACAACTTTAAGTTGCAACAAATGGATGTGAAAAGTGCTTTTCTTAATGGTCCCATTAATGAGTTGGTCTATGCCAAGCAACCCCCCGGGTTCGAGGACCCCTACTTTCCGGATCATGTGTATCAACTCGATAAGGCACTCTATGGCCTTAAACAAGCCCCACGTGCGTGGTATGACCACCTTACCGAGTTGTTACAAGATCGTGGCTTTGAAGTGGGGCAAATCGATCCCACTCTTTTTACTAAGAAGGTCAATGGAGGAGTTGTTTGTATGCCAACTATATGTTGATGATATTATCTTTGGTTATCCTAACAAAGCTTTCAATGAGGAATTTGCCGCTCTCATGACCTCCAAGTTCAAGATGTCTTCGATGGGAGAGTTGAAGTTCTTCCTTGGTTTTGATATCAAACAAAGAAGAGAAGGAACCTTCATCAACCAAGCCAAATACACCCAAGACATGCTCAAAATATTCAAGCTAAGTGACGTCAAGCCGGCTACTACACCAATGCCCACCAAGTGCCAACTTGACATTGATCCCAATGGTAAAGCGGTGGATCAAAAGGTATATCGCTCCATGATTGGATCCTTGCTTTACCTTTGTGCATCTAGACCGAATATCATGTTGAGTGTGGGTATGTGTGCA
>NW_021175381.1:0-1197 GCF_002162155.2 Triticum dicoccoides
AATATGGCAAATGGACGTCAAAACGGCATTCCTTAATGGTTTCCTTAAGGAAGAATTGTATATGATGCAGCCGGAAGGTTTTGTCGATCCTAAGAATGCTGACAAAGTGTGCAAGCTCCAACGCTCGATTTATGGGCTGGTGCAAGCATCTCGGAGTTGGAACATTCGCTTTGATGAGATGATCAAAGCGTTTGGGTTTACACAGACTTATGGAGAAGCCTGTGTTTACAAGAAAGTGAGTGGGAGCTCTGTAGCATTTCTCATATTATATGTAGATGACATACTTTTGATGGGAAATGATATAGAACTCTTGGACAGCATCAAGGCCTACTTGAATAAAAGTTTTTCAATGAAGGACCTTGGAGAAGCTGCTTATATATTAGGCATCAAAATCTATAGAGATAGATCGAGACGCCTCATAGGTCTTTCACAAAGCACATACCTTGATAAGATATTGAAGAAGTTGAATATGGATCAATCCAAGAAGGGGTTCTTGCCTGTGTTGCAAGGTATGAAATTGAGCTCAGCTCAATGTCCGACCACGGCAGAAGATATAGAAGAGATGAGCGTCATCCCCTATGCCTCAGCCATAGGTTCTATTATGTATGCCATGCTGTGTACCAGACCTGATGTAAACCTTGCCGTAAGTTTGGTAGGAAGGTACCAAAGTAATCCCGGCAAGGAACACTGGACAGCGGTCAAGAATATCCTGAAGTACCTGAAAAGGACTAAGGAAATGTCACACCCTAGCTAGTCATGCATTAGAGTGTTGCATCATGTTTACCCTTTCATCAGAAACTTGAAATGGGGATGACAGAACCCCCAGTCCCCTCTGAAACCAACTAGGGTTACTAAAATAATTTTTCAATGAACCTGAAATGCCCTTCTAAAATGCCCATCATTTTTGCCTTGGTTCAGAACCTCTGCCAAAAGTGATGCACATTTTCCTAGGCCATCCTAGGGTTTTTGAATTAAATCATAAATATTTGAATTTGGGCATTTAAAATAATATAAAATATTTAAATGCTCAAATATCTCCAAACTAAAATGTTTCATGTTGGAAATAATCCAACCATGAGCCAGGAATAGTTTGGTGATTTTTGAACTTGCCTAGGTATTTTATTTAATTCAACAAAGTTGCAGATATATTAAATAAAAACAGAAACAGAAGAAAAGGGGGGAAAACTTACCTGTGCG
>NW_021175382.1:0-950 GCF_002162155.2 Triticum dicoccoides
ACGGTACTCCTCGGAGACAGAACCTGCCGCAGAGAGCACCGATACACAAACATTACCAAACAGTATGCAACAATATGATGCATGCATGAGACATGGCAAAATGAGTGTATTGGGCTAATGCAACTAAAACCAGAAGGGTTTGAACAAATTTGAATCAAGGATTCAAATTTCAAATTCAAATATGGCCTTTTAAGTGCTTTTCCTTGTTCTGCTTGAAACATCAATTTAA
Organism: Triticum dicoccoides; assembly: GCF_002162155.2. Lineage (NCBI taxonomy): Eukaryota > Viridiplantae > Streptophyta > Magnoliopsida > Poales > Poaceae > Triticum > Triticum dicoccoides. The sequence continues at coordinate 230 of NW_021175382.1, forward strand.
CTTGTTTGATCATGCATGAAAATAGTACAGATGGATAGATTGGATTTTTCTGATCATTTTTCATATATAATTTGTCCAATTTGGAGTTACAGAATAAAAGTTATGAATTTTTGAAGTTTAATTAATATTCTGGAATTTCCTGATTTAAATTAAATCCAGAAAATCAATTACTGCGTCAGCCTGACGTCAGTGTGACGTCAGCAGGTCAACGGAACTGGTCCAGGTCAAACCTGACAGTGGGTCCCGCATGTCACGGTGATTATTTTAATTAAAACTTAATTAAAACTAATCCTGTTTAATTAACAGGGCTGGGCCCCACCTATCATTGACTCAGGGGAGTCAACCAGGGCCCACCCGTGGTCAAAGTCAAAGTCGGCTGCCGGCGTTTAGCCGCCGGCGAGCCCGACGCGGCGGCGGGAGTGGTTTTGGCCATTTCGGCCACCAGAGGGGCCGCGGAGACCACCGGAGTGGAGCTGAGGACAACCCGCAGCTCTTGGCGGAGTCCGTTGGGGTCGGGGTGGCCGGAGTCGACGGCGGCGAGCTCGGCTGCGGCCGCCGGGGTTCGGTCGTGCACGGGAACAGGGTTGGAGCTCGAAGTCGAGCGAAGCGAGGTGCTAGGGATGCTCTACGGGGTCTTGCGAACTCGTTGGACTCGCCGGGGTGACCAAATGGTCACCGGAGCTGCGTCGACGGCGAGCTCGGCGACGGCGGAGGTTCGGCC
>NW_021175383.1:0-1451 GCF_002162155.2 Triticum dicoccoides
ATTAATCATTCTTTTTTATAGCAATGATTAGTTTGCTCTCAAAAAGATGCTTTAGAAGAATCTATTCAGTTGTTTCTTGAAAAAGTTCTGCATGTGGCAAAAGATGCGGTGGCAAAGGTATACCCTTTATATTATCATTAGATCTGTTCTTTGTTCGGCTTTACTGTTTTCTTACCTTAATATTTTTTTTGGGTATGCAGATTTCAAATGAAGCGAACCGATGCATAAATATTTTGTTGGCAAAATAAGATCCTTTCAGATATCTTGTTGTATGTACAAATCATTTCTCTTTATGTATCACTGTTACTTTTGTTTCTGCTTCGTGCATCCCTACATAGTTGGTATCATGGGTTATCAACCCCTCAAACTTGTTCTGCTATCGGATACCAACCAGATCAATTTAGTGTGAGATTAGTTTTCAGTTGAACCAATTTTATAGTTGAATATGTTGCTTTGTTGGAACGTATGAAGGTTTGAGAAGAAGTACATTGCAACTTAATGCAAAACCATATAACCATGGTTCTTGGAATCGGCTTGAATGTAGCAGTTTTGATAGATATGAATATATCTATATATTTCTCTGTTTCTATCTTTAACAACTTGCTTTTATGTAATTTCTGTTGTGTTGTAACCAGATTTACCCTTACCTTGGCAGTGTGTCTTGTGTGAAATACACATATGATGTTCTTATAAATAGTAATTCCATTAATTGTCCTTTGTTTGTAACTTAGTTGAGTGGTCTGGTTGTACATGATTAAATTCTGGATAGAAACTACTTTGTGGAAATGTGAAAGCTTGAGGCTGGAGCTGGAGCTGGAGGCTGCGCTGCTCTATGTGCAGGTGGGTAGTCGGAGGAGGTCACCGAGGGAAAGCTGGCAAGTTGCAGCGACAGGAAAGCTGGCAAGCTGCGGCGACCGCGGACGTTTGGGGTGGCGGCCAGGTCGTTGGCCCTCGGCGCGAACTTGATGGTCTATGGTCTGAATTCAGTTTGATTTTTTTTTTGTTTTACTTGCTATCTGCTGCCTCTTAGACCAGTTTGAAGGATGTCCGCTTGCTTTCCAGTATATCCCAAGCCTTTGCTGTGGATACTAAAACCACCACTCGCAAGGACAAGTGAAGACTGCTACCCTGTTGCTGTCCTCATACGCTTGTACTTTCAGTGTTTTGAACAAACCCAGGCTTTAGCACTAATAAAGGTTGCCTGGACAGCAAAGCCGTTTTCAATATTCATGAAACGTGCAACGATGACTCCATCTAATGTTCGTTGCCTCATAAGATGTATCTCTGGGTATCTACCTTGCTTCCTAATAACATTGTAAATAATTGATAAAAAACTTCTATAACACTGTATCATCACTAAGTATCTATCTACCAGCAGTAAGTATTTATTATTTCGGTATGTGCCTGAATTTTCCTATCACCCCTCTTACAATACTTGGCTTGCTATCGCC
>NW_021175384.1:0-6334 GCF_002162155.2 Triticum dicoccoides
AGGCTAAAGGCCCAGGTGGTGACCCTGAGCTTGTGAAGGACCACGTAGTATAGCTAGGCTTTCCAAGCCTCTTTTATTTTACTAGTTGTCTGTACTCAGACAAGTTACTTCCGCTGCTGGTTTGTATGACTGTATGACTTGAATGTTGGGTCGTGAGACCCGTACCTTTGTGTATGTTATGTATGGCTCCCTGAGCCTTAAATAAAGTACTTGTGTCGTAGAGTCATGTTGTGATGCTTCGTTGTATTTGCACATATCGAGCATATTGTGTGTATGATTGAAATGCTTGGTATGTGTAGGATCTGACTATCTAGTTGTTTATCTTTAGTAGCCTCTCTTACCGGGAAATGTCTCCTAGTGTTACCGCTGAGCCATGGTAGCTTGCTACTGCTCTGGAACACTTAGGCTGGCCGGCATGTGTCCTTCTTCGTTCCTGTGTCTGTCCCTTCGGGGAAATGTCACGCTTTGAGTACCAGAGTCCTGTTAGCCCGCTATAGCCCGGTTTACCGGAGTCCTGCTAGCCCAGTGCTACAGCCCGGACCCACTTGCTGATGACCGACACGTTCGAAGCTGGGTCATGGATGCCTGTCCTTGTAAGTCTGTGCCACTTTGGGTTTACGACTAGTCATGTCAGCCCGGGCTCCTTATCATATGGATGCTAGCGACACTATCATATACGTGAGCCAAAAGGCGCAAACGGTCCCGGGCAAAGGTAAGGCGACACCCGTGGGGATACCGTGCGTGAGGCCGCAAAGTGATATGAGGTGTTACCGGCTAGATCGATGTGACATCGAGTCGGGGTCCTGACAGCGTTGGCATCAGATCCGGACTGCCTGTAGGTTCTCCAAGCCAAACTGGTCGATGTTGAGTCTAGAAATTCTTTAGCTATATGTAGGGGAATTGTTTGTGGGTTGGAACGTAAGGCTCTTTTTACTCCTTTATCTTATGACATTCTGATCTGAGTCAGTCCATTCTTCCATCGGGGGTTAAGGAATTAGGATCTATTCTCTCTATCAGGATCACGTGTTACTAATCAGTAGTACCTTATAGGTTTGATGGATACAAGCCTAGTTCAGTTCTTCTACCATATTATGTTGCTAGGATGGTCTCAGAACTTTGATATGATGATGTTGAGTGTGTATGTAATCCTTTGTCAAATGTCTCAAAATCCTTCTTGAGCATCTACAGCTGTTATGCTGCCGAAATTTTGCTAGAAATTCTAATGCCTTTGCATTATGATTATGCTTTCAGATGGCCACTCGCGACCTCAATCAAGTGGTTCGCCTGACTCGATGCCTAGATGTACCCGGCCATACTGCCAAGTTGGTCAGGGTAATGACTGAGGCTGGATACCGCTGGTATCCTGAGTACACGGTCGAAGAGCAATTTCGGGACTTCAATCAAAGCCAGTATCTCTGCACTGTCAGGATATTTCCATCTTATCCTGGATCCACCGAGCCCCTTCACTGCTCCTATGGACTCGGGGTTACTATTGAGATGGCTGTGCAGGATGCCGCCTACTCTATGATGACCATCATGCGAGTCAGATCTGGTCTATTTAGGGACTCTGATTTCCGGTATATGCCAGGATCACTTCCGGGAGCACAAGGGTATCTCCAGGCTATCTATGCTGACCCCACTCAGGAGGATTCACGGACTCGCACCACTGCTGAGATGCTCGAGGATAAGGACCGTGAAAATCGGGCCTTAAGGTTAGAGCTCTTCAATACCCGTGCTGACCACTGGGCCACTTTGACTCGGTTCGCACCGGCGGTGCAAGTTGGATATTCAGATATGCGCGATCTCTATCCTGTGAGATCTGCTCTGCCAGACGTGATGGGTTGGCGTGATGTAGGAGGCATCACCCCACCTCGCGGTCCCCGCAGGCCACCGTCTGTTGGTCCAAGACCTCATCCTAGCCCCTATGGTCCACAAGCTCCGCGAGATCGTCTGTTTCCGGATGATCATGTTGAGCTTCCAGGCTATGGAGGTGACTTCTACGAGGACTACTACGGATCGGTCTGAGTTAGTGGTAGTATCACTAGTTCGCACTAGCTGTGTCGTTTATTGTTCCGCGTGACTCGTGGGATATGACCTAGTTTGTACTCTTTCCGGAGGTGTAGAAAAATAATGTATAGGAGCTTGGGATGCCTCCGATGAGATGTAATCCTCTTTTCACCGTAATAGTACTTTGTTTGGTCTTGTACTAAACCCTGTATGGTGTGTATGACGATGGAATAAAAGAAGCAGTTTCTGTATCTACCATGTCATACGGATGATCATCTTGCATTCCGAGTTATTCCTTACATTTTGTATCCTATGTTGGAATTTTATCATCCTGACTAAATCATTGTCTTGTTTACCTAGGATGGTCAACACGCGCACTAACCCTGCTCCTCAAGAGCAAGCCGAAGGCAGTGAAGTCAGGGATGCAAATCTGCCTCATCCCCCTTCCCTAGCCGAGGTTATGATGGAAGCTGAAAGAAACAAGCGGGAGACCAACCGTTTGTTGGAGCGTATTGAACAGAACACAGCACACCATCAGAGGACTAACGTGGTGTCACTCAGTGATTTTATCAAATTACATCCACCCACGTTCCACCACTCCGTCGAGCCTCTCGACGCTGATGACTGGCTTCGCAGTATCGCTCACAAACTGCGTTCCGCGCTGGTAGCGGAGGCTGACAAGGTCACCTTTGCTGCATATCATCTTGAAGGCCCCGCCAGTCTATGGTGGGAGAATTATGGAGCTATGCGCCCAGCGGGACATGTCACTACTTGGGCTGAATTCAGCGAGGCTTTCCATGAACATCACATTCCGGAGGGTCTCATGGACCGTAAACGTGAGGAATTTTGCAGTTTCACCCAAGGCCGACTTTCTGTGGATGCTTACAGCAGGGAGTTTGGTAACCTCGCACGATATGCAACCGAGGAAGTTTCTACTGACGCCAAGAAGCAAGCAAGGTTCCGTAAGGGACTTAGTCCTGAGCTTCGCTGCGACCTCCGTCTGCATGAGTGCACATCTTTTCAGAAACTTGTCAACAAAGCCATTAGTGCTGAAACTGGTCAGACTGACTATGACGCAACACGCAAGCATGGCCGTGACATGGGTTCCTCATCCGGTGCTGGTCCTCAGAAGCGCCGCGTGTGGGTACCCAACACCGCCCTGCCACCCAGGTTCACACCGAGGCCATCTTTCCAGGCGCCTCGCCCTGTTCAACAGTCTGCTCCAGCCAAGCCCTATGGGGGTCCAACCAACAATGCTCCTCCACGTACCAGTTCCGTGACTTGTTTCAAGTGTGGGGAATCTGGTCACTATATGCGTGAGTGTCCCCAGACCAACCCCAACCAGTCTGCTAAAGCTGTTGGCCGTGGCAAGCCAACAGGGAAAGTTTTCCACGCCAAGCCGGTCACCGCTTCACGTGGCCATGTCAACTGTATCTCTGCCGAAGAAGCTCAAGAGGATCCCAACGTCGTTCTCGGTACGCTTCTTGTTAATTGCCACCCGGCATCTGTTCTTTTCGATACAGGAGCCTCTCATTCTTTTATATCTGAAAACTATGCTCGTTTGCATAACGTCGCATTCGGTGATATGCCAACCTCTATGGTAATTCAAACTCCGGGATCCAAATGGCAAACTTCTAGAGTAAGCCATGGAAATGAAATCCAAGTCGACAGACTTGTTTTCCTCGCGTCTTTGATAGCCCTTAAATCTTCAGATATTAATATCATTCTGGGTATGGACTGGATGTCAGCTCATCATGCCCAAATTGATTGCTTCTCTAGGACTGTTCAACTCACCCATCCTTCGGGGAAGATAGTCAATGTCTTGACCCAAATAGCCAAGCGACAATTATATTCTCTTAACGCTAGCCCTTTGCCAGACCTTGAGGACATTCTGGTAGTCCGTGACTTCCCGGATGTCTTCCCAGAGGAATTGCCAGGTGTTCCACCTGACAGGGATGTTGAGTTCGTAATAGACCTCATTCCAGGAACCGTTCCGATTGCTAGAAGACCTTATAAGATGGCACCCCTAGAACTAGCCGAGCTTAAGAAACAACTCGATGAGTCCTTGAAAAAGGGTTTCATCCGCCCTAGTTCATCTCCGTGGGCTTCCCCCGTCCTATTCGTCAAGAAGAAGGATGGTACGGACCGGATGGTTGTAGATTACCGACCTGTCAATTTGGTCACAATCAAGAACAAATATCCACTTCCCAGGATCAACGACCTGTATGATCAGCTCGCTGGATCCTCAATCTTCTCCAAGATGGATTTGAGGTTGGGCTACCATCAAATCAAAATCAGAAACGGGGACATTCCTAAAACGGCCTTTGTTACTCGTTATGGGCAATACGAGTACACCGTCATGTCCTTCGGATTAACCAACGCTCCAGCCACTTTTTCTCGGTTAATGAACTCAATCTTCATGGAGTATTTGGATAAATTCATCGTGGTTTACCTCGATGATATACTCATCTACTCCAAGAACGAGGAAGAACATGCCGAACATCTAAGGCTAGTGTTGAAGAAACTTCGAGAGCATCGCCTTTATGCCAAATTTTCTAAATGTGAATTCTGGTTGTCAGAAGTGACCTATCTGGGTCATGTAATATCTGGTAAAGGTATTGCTGTTAACCCTGAGCGAGTTCAAGCCGTCCTTAATTGGACTCCACCTGAATCGGTCAAGCAAGTTCGGAGTTTTCTGGGCTTAGCGAGCTATTGTCGTCGCTTTGTCGAGAACTTCTCCAAAGTTGCCAAACCTCTAACCGAACTCCTCAAGAAAGACAAGAAGTTCGAATGGACTCCACAATGTGAGCACAGCTTTCAGGAACTGAAAAGATGCCTGACCTCTGCTCCCGTACTGGTACCGCCAGACTTCTCCAAGGACTTTGTTATCTACTGCGACGCCTCGCGACAAGGACTAGGTTGCATTCTCATGCAAGATCGACACGTAATTGCCTACGCTTCACGGCAATTGCACCCACATGAGGAGAATTATCCTACTCATGATCTAGAGCTTGCAGCCGTAGTCTATGCACTTAAGACCTGGCGACATTACCTCCTCGGTAATCGTTGCGAAATATTCACTGATCACCAAAGTCTGAAGTACATTTTCACCCAACCGGATCTGAATCTCAGGCAAAGACGTTGGGTTGAATTGATCACAGACTTCGACTTAGGAATAACCTACACCCCAGGAAAAGCCAACGTCATGGCTGATGCGCTAAGTCGTAAATCTTATTGTAACAAGCTGATGTTACAACAAAGTCAACCGCTTCTCCATGAGGAATTTCGGAAGCTTAACCTTCACATTGTACCTCAAGGTTTTCTTTCCACCTTGGTGGCAAAACCTACCCTTACGGATCAGATTATCAAAGCACAGAAGGTAGATCCGGGAATTTCCCGCATCAAGAGAAACATCCAGAAAGGATTTGCGAATTGCTTCTCCATTAATGATCAGGGGGTCGTATACTTCGGGAATCGACTAGTGGTTCCCAAAGTGCGAAACCTGAGGCGATTGATCCTTAAGGAAGCTCATGAATCTCCTCTCACCATTCATCCCGGTAGTACTAAGATGTATCAGGACCTACGCCAGAGGTTCTGGTGGACTAGGATGAAGAGAGAAATTGCTCAGTATATTGCTAATTGCGACGTCTGTCGTCGTGTAAAAGCAGAGCATCAACGGCCTGCTGGCACCCTTCAACCCTTAGCTATTCCTGAATGGAAATGGGATAAAATTGGTATGGATTTCATTACCGGTTTTCCCAGGACCAAGAGAGGGAATAATGCTATTTTCGTCGTGGTCGATCGTCTTTCCAAAGTAGCCCATTTCTTACCTGTTCGTGAGAGTATAACCGCTAGCTAGCTGGCAGACTTATACATCTCCCGACTAGTGTCCCTCCATGGTGTTCCTTTGGAAATCAACTCGGATCGAGGAAGTCTTTTCACCTCTCGATTTTGGGAAAGTTTCCAAAATGCTATGGGAACCCGTCTCTCCTTTAGCACCGCCTTCCACCCTCAGTCGAGTGGTCAAGTGGAACGCGTCAACCAGATTCTAGAAGACATGCTTCGAGCCTCTGTTATCTCATTCGGAATGGACTGGGAGAAGTGTCTTCCATTTGCCGAATTCGCTTACAACAACAGCTATCAATCTAGCTTGGGTAAAGCCCCTTTTGAAGTTCTCTATGGACGACGGTGTCGAACACCCCTTAACTGGTCAGAGACCGGGGAAAGACAATTCTTTGGCCCGGATATGATTCAGGAAGCAGAAGAACAAGTTCGTATCGTTCGTGAAAAGTTGAAAACAGCCCAATCTCGTCAAAAGAGTCAATAT
>NW_021175385.1:0-1392 GCF_002162155.2 Triticum dicoccoides
TTACAGTTTTTGCGAAAAGCCAATTTTTCCCTACTTCAAAGGAATAAAATTTATTTAACTATCATGGTGGTTGTTAAACATTGAGAATGGTTGACAGCATCCTCAATCCCAATTAAAAGTACTCATTAAACCCAAACAAATTATAATAAGTAACGTGTTGAGATCAACAGGATAATCCAAGAACTAGATACTCAAAATGTCCATAACCGGGGACACGGCTAATCATGATTAGTTTGTTACTCTGCAGAGGTTTGCGCACTTTTCCCACAAGACTCGATCGCCTCCGTTTGGTTTCTCGCACTACAGGGTGTTTGAGAAGGCGGATGACCGAGACATAGTCTTTCAGAAGCGCTAGCACCTTACATGTGGGGTAAACCGGTACACCTACATCCCCTACATCTGCTAGTCCACCCCGTAAGAGTTCGCACAACTTAGTCAACTATGCTAGAGCCCATAGTAGCATGTGGCTGCACACGGAAGTTTCTAGCATGAAAAATCTTATGATCCCTTTGAGCCTGGGTGGCGGTCCAAGATAAAAACAGGCAAGTCCTGATAGACATCAGGTGCCTCAATCCACCCAGATGTGTGTTTAAGTTGCCACCTTAGATAAACCATTAAAATTATCAATCTCACATCTGTCATGGATATCACTCACCCAATCCACGTCTACTAGCATAGCATAGCATAATAAGCAAACGTAGAAGTAACTCCCAAGGTTTCATAAGTAACAGGTAATAGGTACTACCTCAATTCTACTTCCCAACCCACAATTTAATTAGATCCTAACAATGCAAGTGTTTGAGGGTTTGATCTAATGCAATAAAACTAGGTAGTAGGAAAGATATGATCAAGTGTTACTTGCCTGCAATGTTGATGAAGATGATTCGCACTCAAAACTCTTGATAGATCTAATCGTCATACTCCGGTCAATCTATCGTAAGCAAACAATAGTAACCACACAATAAGTACTCATCTAATGCACAGGGAAAAATCGAACAAGAGAACGAACCAGAAAGTTCAACTTAAGAACTCCGGTTGCAAAGAAAGAACGAGCCGAACAAACGACGAAAAACAAACGGCGGAAGAAAACAACTCGGTTCTAGCAAGTTGAATCTAGGTCAAAATTTTACTGTAGCAAAAGCTTGTTCAAGTTGATTAGACGAAACGGCGGTTTCGAGATGAAACTCCAGGCGCTTGAATCACCTGATTCCGATAAACGAGCGAGAAGATAAACTAGAACGAAGATCGGATCTGAGATCGCGATCGCGGAATAAATCCGACGAGAAGAAAAAGAAGAACGGTTATACGAACAGACGTCGTTAACCGGGAAATAATCGGTGATCACGTTCGTTGAGACGAACGGTCCGAAAGAAGAACGAAAACCAATCTAGG
>NW_021175386.1:0-745 GCF_002162155.2 Triticum dicoccoides
GACGAACAGAGGCGAGGCGTGGCGCGCGCCGACGCTGCCTCGGCCACCTCCTGCTTACCTGCTCGCCGCTGGAGGCACCCGAGGGAGCCACGCACTCCCCCTCGCCCCCTGCACCTCCCCTCTCTTCCCCTGGACCCCGTTCCCTCCTCTGTTTCCCTCCCGCGCACACCACCGAGCGGAGCTCGCCGTCATCGTCGCCGTACCCATGGCCACCGGCCACCACACGCAATCCCGACGCACCCAGAAGCTCCGCCACGTTGTCTTCTTCATCTTCGATGAGCCACGCAAGCCGGGAGGGCCCAGAACATTGCCATCACCGTCGTCTTCCACCTCGGGCTCCGACCACCGCCACCGTTGATTCGCCGTCTCCACCGCCTCCCCGAGCACGCCGACCTTCTCCTCGAACTCCCCGTGAGCCCCTGTCCATTTCCCCTCTCTCCCCGTGCCCGTCCGCGCCTTCTAACCACCCCGGCTGTCGGAGCCGACCGTTCCTCGCCGCCGGCGATGACGCAGACGGGGCTAGAGCCACCGTAGCTAACCCCCGAGCACGGCAACGTGCTCAGCACCCTTCCAGGAGCCGAGCGCGCCCACCCGTGCGACCTGCCGTGCCCCCTAGCGCCAACCCCGACCTCGCCGTGCTCCGGTCGCCGCCGCGGGCCCCGTTCCGGTGAGCTCGGGCCACCTCAGCCCCTGCCGTTTGCACAGATGGATGCGGGCGACTCCCAGCTACGCGTAGAGCCCCTCA
>NW_021175387.1:0-2956 GCF_002162155.2 Triticum dicoccoides
AGAACTCCCTGCTTCCTCTTTCCAGGTGAAAAGGGCATGTTCTGAGGTGAAGCTAATGCAGATAGTAGTGGTCGATACTTGCGAGAAAGGATGATAGCATCCTTAGGGTTCATTTTTCTAATGACACCATGTAAGCTCTAAAGAAAATATTAGAATTGACTAATGAACCTAGGAAAGTTGTACATCAGAAACGATGAAGTGGTGTTCTTGTAACAAAAAAAGGAACATATTTTCAGACGACAAATGTATATATCAATTTCCTTAATACATGTACATAAGGAAACAAAAAGTAGTAGCTATAATACTTGGCAGCAATAGGTAACAAGCAGAGGGTAGCTCATCACAAATGAAATAGCTGATTAGAGCTCTAAGGACCAATCTGTAGCTTTGTTCTCTCAAAATTAAGTTATAAACTAATGCAAGCTTCAGTAATACGTGAATAATTTCTCTTATAGTATTTCATCATATAATAATATAAGCTTCAGTTAATTCCTAATTTTCCAAGAAATGAAAGGAAGAGTGTAACCGCTTAAACAACAGTAGCACGACAACACAAATAAACAAATATGGAGTTAAATTTACACGTGCAGGTTAAAAAATCACATACACTGGCAGATTGTTGTATGTATCGTATAAAGAATGATGGCCTAGGTAACCGTATCTATCCATTGAGATTGTTGTAAAGCAAATTGCGAGAACAATTTATATGCACCCGCGCACAAGCATCGACCCTAGCATCTTGAACTTTAATGATAGTAATGAGACTAAGTAGACAGTGTTAATTTAAAGGCAGGTAAGGAGACTATGCAGTGGCCCTTATCTAATACAAGAAATCAACATCATAGAAATCATTCCAGGAGAGATAAGGTGGTTAAGTTGAATTGACCTGCACAGAGAAATGCATAACTTTGTCGCGGCTTGCCGCGCGTTGCCCGCAAAATAGCAGGCAACCAGATATGATTAACCGTTTTAAAAGATGATGGAGCTAAAGCTGTATGTGCAAGTGATTTTAGCACAAGAATATAGAGTTTCATAAGTCTAAACGATGTAAAAAAACAGCAGCAATCATTTAAAGAGCAGTGTGAAAAAGAACACACTATGATAATATCGAGGAGAATAGCCCAAACAAAGAGCTGGTCACATGTAAATCAAAGCCTATGTAAGCAGAATATGGATGAAGTATTTGTAGGTCAAAAAACAATTCTTGGTCTTTGAACCATATCTACATCTGACATTTTCAATCAAAGGGCTAAGACATATTCTTCAAAATACAAAAACAACAAACACTGATTTGCCTTGCCTTGCCCAGATATCATGCTTTTGTTTCTTTTATGAAGATACTCAAAAGGGTACCATCGACCTGATCCATAGAAGAATGGAAGCATTAGTATTATCAACCGTCACAAGGCAAATAACACAACAGAATCTGTATCATCTAACATCATTTGCAGTGCAAAAAAATAGAATCAATCAGGATGGGCATATTGTGCACAAGTACTTAGTATAAACAGCCTATACAATATCCCCTGAAAACCCTTATGCCAACACTACCAATAATTATCTGGCAAGTCAATTTCTACAAAGTCAAGTTCTTAAGCAATTTCCCTCAGGTAAAACAGTGCAACAACGGTAAATGGAGAGGTCAAGGCACCAAGGAAAAATAGTTAACGACAGTGAGTTCAAAAGGTAGAAATAGAAAGGCTCTACAACCATAGTAAAAATTAGTAGACTGAATTAATTTACACAAGATACATGTAGCAGAATGAAATGTATATCCGCCATGTAGGTGAAAGCTCAGTAAAACCTAACAGTGACAATCTTAATTGGTGACGTTGCCTCATCAACATGCTGGGTTCTTAGAGGTAGTATATTTGGTACAAATACCTAGAAACTGGCATATAATAAGCCTATAAAAGGATCTTCCTAGCAAGCAACAATGCAGCATAGTTTCATCAAACCGATATGGTTTGTCTGTGCGAGTTTACTGTAGACTATCAAATGTGAGTATAAAAGTTACCACTGAACACTCAGTATCACCTACGAACCAACAGAGCTGCTAGCGTCGATAACATGCATCTAAAAAGGAAAATAAGCAAGATTTGGAGGCAAGAAAATTAATAAACAGTACTACGGAAATTGGGCTAGATGTCTGAGACTACTACACTTTCCACGTTGTTCTAGTTCGCGTTGGACAAAATTCAAGGAAACAAACAATAGCTCAATTTTAGTTTCTTTATTATGCTTATCAATAATATTTTTGGTTGGCAACAGAATGGTCTTATTATTTGTTATATTTACTCTAATACCTCCCAAATTTATTTATCTACGACATTCAAAATTTCATGCTAAGAGAGTTGAAAAATGGAAATATGAAAACAATCAATTGGATCCAGTATATTCTAGAGGACCAGCATGGTACCTAAGTAATCCACAAACCTTCATACAGAAATTGATTGTTCTGAATGTCATTATGTGATAACATAAAGGAAAAGACTCTTGTGTCCCTCCGAACCGGATGGCTGCCTGACTGGTACTCCTTAATCCATGATGAAGATCACCATTTTATCACGAGAAATAACGAATGCAAACACCAATCAGAAATAAGCACACAAAAGTGTGAAAGGCACCGGAAAGCTGAATTTTAGTTGGTATCTTCACATAAAAAATGCTAATACCTATATAACTTCTATCTTTCTGTAATATGATGTTCTAAAGGCTACCACCATCCTTTTATTTTATCTGTTCACATAAGAATCAAATTATTAACATCATGGAAACTGAAACTGAAATAATAACATGCTAAGCTAGCTAGAAACATGTCTTTACAAAGGTCACCAACACTTCTATAAATGAAGTAAATAAAGACTTATTTCCTCCAGACCTTCTTCCTTACCTCAAAGTAGTGTGCTCCTTGATCTCCATCTCTGCATCCAACCCAATAAACTCACACAGATGC
>NW_021175388.1:0-1513 GCF_002162155.2 Triticum dicoccoides
GAAGATCTTTATCGGTCAGACCGCATAACAACATACGTTGTTCCCTTTGTCATCGGTATGTTACTTGCCCGAGATTCGATCGTCGGTATCCAATACCTAGTTCAATCTCGTTACCGGCAAGTCTCTTTACTCGTTCCGTAATACATCATCTCACAACTAACACATTAGTTGTAATGCTTGCAAGGCTTATGTGATGTGTATTACCGAGAGGGCCCAGAGATACCTCTCCGACAATCGGAGTGACAAATCCTAATCTCGAAATACGCCAACCCAACATCGACCATTGGAGACACCTGTAGTACTCCTTTATAATCACCCAGTTACGTTGTGACGTTTGGTAGTACCCAAAGTGTTCCTCTGGTAAACGGGAGTTGCATAATCTCATAGTCATAGGAACATGTATAAGTCATGAAGAAAGCAATAGCAACATACTAAACGATCGGGTGCTAAGCTAATGGAATGGGTCATGTCAATCAGATCATTCTACTAATGATGTGACCTCGTTAATCAAATAACAACTCATTGTTCATGGTTACGAAACATAACCATCTTTGATTAACGAGCTAGTCAAGTAGAGGCATACTAGTGACACTCTGTTTGTCTATGTATTCACACATGTATTATGTTTCCGGTAAATACAATTCTAGCATGAATAATAAACATTTATCATGATTATAAGGAAATAAATAATAACTTTATTATTGCCTCTAGGGCATATTTCCTTCAGTCTCCCACTTGCACTAGAGTCAATAATCTAGATTACACTGTAATGATTCTAACACCCATGGAGCCTTGGTGCTGATCATGTTTTGCTCGTGGAAGAGGCTTAGTCAACGGGTCTGCAACATTCAGATCCGTATGTATCTTGCAAATCTCTATGTCTCCCACCTGGACTAGATCCCGGATGGAGTTGAAGCGTCTCTTGATGTGTTTGGTCCTTTTTTGAAATCTGGATTCCTTTGCTAAGGCAATTGCACCAGTATTGTCACAAAAGATTTTCATTGGACCCGATGCACTAGGTATGACACCTAGATCGGATATGAACTCCTTCATCCAGACTCCTTCATTTGCTGCTTCCGAAGCAGCTATGTATTCCGCTTCACATGTAGATCCCGCTACGACGCTTTGTTTAGAACTGCACCAACTGACAGCTCCTCCGTTTAATGTAAACACGTATCCGGTTTGCGATTTAGAATCGTCCGGATCAGTGTCAAAGCTTGCATCAACGTAACCTTTTACGATGAGCTCTTTGTCACCTCCATATACGAGAAACATATCCTTAGTCCTTTTCAGGTATTTCAGGATGTTCTTGACCGCTGTCCAGTGATCCACTCCTGGATTACTTTGGTACCTCCCTGCTAAACTTATAGCAAGGCATACATCAGGTCTGGTACACAGCATTGCATACATGATAGATCCTATGGCTGATGCATAGGGAACATCTCTCATATTCTCTCTATCTTCTGCAGTGGTCGGGCATTGAGTCTTACTCAATTTCACACCTTGTAACACA
>NW_021175389.1:0-1550 GCF_002162155.2 Triticum dicoccoides
ACAAAACAACATGGTTAACTCTAACAATCACCTCCTTAACCTTGTTGTCATTTATTCAAACTCCTCCATGGTGACCTTCAACACGAGCGCGCCGCCGTGGCACGTTCATTGCCGCATGTTTGCCACCGGTGCCGTAGTTCGCCGATGACTCGTTCGTCACCGGTGACGCAACTTGCCGATGACCCGCTTCCATGTTGTCGACGATGACGCACCTTGTCGACGACTCGGACATGGAACTCGTTGTGGCAATGGCCTCCGCTCCATGGCCATCACCTCCTTGCCGCCGGTGCCGTGACTCGCCGGTGACTCGCCTCCATGTTGCCCACGATGACACACCTTGTCGCCGACTCGGACATGGATGTTGAACTCCTCATGGCAATGGCCTCCGCTCCATGGCCATCACCTCCTTGCCGCCGGTGCCACAACTTACCAGGCAGCACACCTCTCTCCATCGCTCGTGACGCAGCTCGACGATGATGGAGACGTGCACCGGCCGCTAGCACAATCGTGCCAGCAACAACATCCGCCGCGCCGCCACCGACGTCTCCCTCACATGGATTCCGCTGTGCCGCCGCCGTTGCCTCGGATCAATAAGGCTCTGATACCAATTGTTGACGCCGCCTCTTCTCGCAGCACCACCTCTTCTTCTTCCTCCTGAGGTACTCCACCGCGCGACGGTGCTCTGGCTACGAGCGCTCCTCCGCTCGTACCTCCGTCGATGTCCTCCGCCTTCCCTTGCTGCTTGTTGCCGATATTCGGCATCACGGCTCGTTCCGCAATGCCAACGCCACCAACTCCTCCGCCACCGAATCGCCTCCAACCCTAGGGCACTGGAGCAGCTGATGCAGACCAAGAAGGGCAGTGCCTCGAGCGGGTCTGCAGGAAAGAAGACAGGTGGGAAGAGTGATTCCACCAAGTCAGGGAAGGATTCAGGCAGTGACCGTGGCAAGCAGAAGAAGAAAGGAACATTTGACATTGCCAAGGTGAGATGCTACAACTGCAACGAGACGGGACATTTCCAATCTGATTGTCCAGAACCTAAACGCGAGAAGGCAAATCTCGTGTAGAAGGAGGAAGAGGATCCAGCACTGTTCATGCTGGAGACTTGTGAGTTGCAGCAGCAGAGTGTTGAACAGGCTGAACAGGTCTTCCTGAATGAAGAGAAAGTGGTGCCAAATTCTCAGGTGCTCGTGACAACTTGTGGTACCTGGACTCTGGAGCAAGTAACCACATGACAGGCAATCCACAGAATTTTGCTGAGCTGGACCGTTCTGTTCACGGCAAGGTCAGGTTTGGGGACGGGTCTGCTGTAGAGATCTGCGGGCGAGGGGTTGTACTGATGCAGTCCCTCACTGGCGAGCACCGAGTGCTGCCAGATGTGTACTTTATTCCAAGACTGAAGAACAATATTATTAGTTTTGGACAGCTAGAGGAGAGCGGCTGTAAGTACACCGGCGAAGATGGTGTGATGACAATCTGTGATAGCCAGAGAAAGGTGCTTGCCCGCGTGCCCAGAACTCGAAATCGTATGTATGTACTGAAGATACAAC
>NW_021175390.1:0-1090 GCF_002162155.2 Triticum dicoccoides
GAGCGCGATAAAATCATGATTTTTTTTGCACGACGTGGGCACATGTGCTATAGGAACGATGGTATTTTTTCATAATTTTTGGTGATGGAGAATTATCCGAAGAATTCCCTCTACGCGGATTGCCCTTCGCGCGTCTATGGCTGTGGCCGGCGGCTTCCGGGGGCTAGCATGCCGCCAAATCTTGCGCCGGCGGCCTCTCACAAGTCTAGAAGTGTTGTCGCGGTTGCAAACGCCCGGCACGCTTGTCCGGGGTGTGCCCCCCTCACGAACGGCGCTGCCGCCAGCACCTGGAGGGGGGAAACGGACGCGTGGGGTCTACACGGAGGGGATCTTGCTGTGGGTCTTCCTCGGATGTTGCTCCAATGTGTTCCTATGGTCTGACCTAACACAACCGGGTGGGGAGGTCCACTGGTCAAAGCCAGTCCGTGCAAAGTCACAGGGGTAGATCCCGTAGTCAAACGCTACAGGGTTAGGCGGGACGGGGGCACTGGGGGGTAGCAATGCCACCGGAGCGTCGCACCGGGCCCTCATACATGCGGGGTGGTGTGGTGGCATGTCCGAAGAGGCGGGACACGTCTCCAGGGCGTGGGCCCCTCACGGACGGCGATGACACGGTAGTAGACGTTCTGTGGTAACGATGCGGCGTCAATATTACTAAATACTCGGAGTGCGATAAAATCATGATTTTTTTTGCACGACGTGGGCACATGTGCTATAGGAACGATGGTATTTTTTCATAATTTTTGGTGATGGAGAAGTATCCGAAAAATTCCCTCCACGCGGATTGCCCTTCGCGCGTCTACGACTGTGGCCGGCGGCCTCCGGGGGCTAGCATGCCGCCAAATCTTGCGCTGGCGGCCTCTCACAAGTCTGGAAGTGTTGTCGCGGTTGCAAACGCCCGGCACGCGTGTCCGGGGTGTGCCCCCCTCACGGACGGCGCTGCCGCCGGCACCTGGAGGGGGGAAACGGACGCGTGGGGTCTACACGGAGGGGATCTTGCTGTGGGTCTGCCCCGGATGTTGCTCCAAAGTGTTCCTATGGGCTGACCTAACACAACCGGGTGGGGAGGTCCACTTGTCAAAGCCCGTCC
>NW_021175391.1:0-1626 GCF_002162155.2 Triticum dicoccoides
GCTACAGCCCGGTTCACCGGAGTCCTGCTAGCCCAGTGCTACAGCCTGGATTCACTCGCTGATGACCGACACGTTCGATGCTGGGTCATGGATGCCTGTCCCTGTAAGTCTGTGCCACTTTGGGTTTACGACTAGCCATGTCAGCCCGGGCTCCTTATCATATGGATGCTAGCGACACTGTCATATACGTGTGCCAAAAGGCGCAAACGGTCCCGGGCAAAGGTAATGCGACACCCGTGGGGATACCGTGCGTGAGGCCGCAAAGTGATATGAGGTGTTACATGCTAGATCGATGTGGCATTGAGTCGGGGTCCTGACAGCGTTGGTATCAGAGCTTGACTGCCTGTAGGATTACCAAGCCAAACTGGTCGAAGTTGAGTCTAGAAAATTCTTTAGTTATATAAGGGAATTGATTGTGGGATGGAACGTAAGGCTCTTTTTACTCGTTATACCTCATGCCCTTCTGATCTGAGTCATCTTATCTTTCCTGCGGGGATTAAGAACTAGGCTACCTCTTCTTTCTATTAGGATCACGTGTTACTAATCAGTAGACTTATAAGATTGTTGGATTTAAGTCTCAGTTCAGCTCCTACTACTTCCGCATGTTAATTGTTGATCTCGGAATCTTGATATTGTGCTTCTGAGTGGTTATACCACCATTTTTGTGATTGTCTCAAATCTTTTTGAGCAATTATAGCCGTTATGCTGTCCGAGTCATCCCAGGTTTCTAAATAGTCCGATGCATTTGCAAATCCCTTCCTTCTGTTTCCGATGTTCCCATGGGCCAGATTAACCACACTAATCGGTGTGTTGAGGTAATTATTGCCTCGACATATATGTTGGAATTATTATTATGACCCTAAGTGCTTAGGGGATCATCTAGTGGTCTAGCCATGATTTGTGTCCTAGTGTGAAGATTCTGGCCTTTATTCTCGGAAGCATCCCGTGATGCTACTTAGTAGTAGGTATTCTGTTCCTGGGTTCTTGAACCCGAGATTCACTCTACCTACTTCATGTTGATAGTAATTGCTAGTGCCTTTAGGATATTAGTAACCTTTGCGATAGTCCTTGAAGTCCGTGGTATCTTCTTCTTCCAAATACCATGAACTACTTATGGCAGAAGTTCCTCGTTGATCTGAAATATCACAACAGGATTATTCTTGATGAGTTCTCCATTATATATTGTGACTCTGCCAGTTCTACCTTTCTGCATGGGTTATCCGGAAGAATTATGTTGAACTCGGTTCGACATACTAATTTATGCATCCACAACTCAGAAAGTTATATGTTCCTTTGAGTTGTCCCTCTTTAGTTGTCTACTGACCTTCGTCTATCAATTGATAGTCAAGAGTATGCGCGCGTTCGTTTGTCGATGCCTATTACTCTTGTGGCCCGTCAAGCCATTCCGTCCTGAATGACTAGGAGAAACAAACTCCAGTACCTCATCCATATGTAGGATTGGGTCAAAGTAGTTGTGTTCCGCAGATCAAGTTACAATCCAGCTTCTGGTCTGCTCTACCCTGAAGTATTACCTTCTTTATGACAGGAATTTCATGAGAATTGCACCACCTTTTGTGAATTCTTGACATAGTGATACTTCTCGCCATCCTTTTTCATTCCTCGGTT
>NW_021175392.1:0-867 GCF_002162155.2 Triticum dicoccoides
AACACCAAGGTGCGCTTATATGTCGGTCATCAACACTGGCAGTTTTGACCGATTCTGGCCCGCTTCATTGACTATTACCCACTATTTTGGGGTCCCGGAGTGATTTCCACGATTAACGAACCCTGGAGTGCATTTACGTGTCGGTCATCAACACTCGCAGTTTTGGCCGATTCTGGCCCGTTTCTTGCATTGTTACTCACCGTTTTGGAGCCCTGAAGCGATTTCCATAATTGTTTAACACCAAGGTCCGCTTACGTGTCGGTCATCAACACTGGCAGTTTTGGCCGATTCCGGCCCGTTTGATGGACTATTCGTCACTGTTTTGGGGTCCCGCAGTGGTTTCCATGGTTAGCGAACCCTGTGGTGCGTTTACGTGTCGGTCATCAACACTCGTAATTTTGGCCGATTCTGACCCGTTTCTTGGATTATTACTCACCGTTTTGGGGTCCCGAAGCGATTTCCATAGTTGTTAAACACCAAGGTGCGCTTATATGTCGGTCATCAACACTGGCAGTTTTGACCGATTCTGGCCCGCTTCATTGACTATTACCCACTATTTTGGGGTCCCGGAGTGATTTCCACGATTAACGAACCCTGGAGTGCATTTACGTGTCGGTCATCAACACTCGCAGTTTTGGCCGATTCTGGCCCGTTTCTTGCATTGTTACTCACCGTTTTGGAGCCCTGAAGCGATTTCCATAATTGTTTAACACCAAGGTCCGCTTACGTGTCGGTCATCAACACTGGCAGTTTTGGCCGATTCCGGCCCGTTTGATGGACTATTCGTCACTGTTTTGGGGTCCCGCAGTGGTTTCCATGGTTAGCGAACCCTGTGGTGCGTTTACGTGTCGGTCATCAACACTCGTA
>NW_021175393.1:0-688 GCF_002162155.2 Triticum dicoccoides
GAGGCGGAGCTCCTGAGCTAGTCGGGGGAGTGAGGGGTGGCCGGAGATGGCTGCTATGGCGAACGGCGGCGACGGTGGTGTTCGGCCGTGTGAGAGAGAGAGAGCGATGGAGAGGAGGGGAGAGCCGGGGGAGAGTGAGAGAGAGCAGGGGGGGAGGCGTGGCGTCGTCCAGGGCAACGAGCGAGGAGGGGAGGGTAGGCAAGCAGGGAGAGAGGTGGCATGGCGCGGTGGCGGGCGCGCGCGCCGGCTACACTCCCCTCCCTCTGTCGGGACGAAGACGACAGAGGAGGGAGGCGGGCTGGGCCGCCTGCTGGCTGGGCCGGCCAGCTGGATGGGCTGCACAGGGAGGAGCCCAGGTAAGCTTCTCCCTTTTATTTCTTTTCTGTTTTCTAATTTCTGACATTTGTTTTGATTTAAATAATATATTAAATCATTTATTTAACTTATGCCAATTTTTGCAGGGGCTAGATATATTATTCCAGAGCTCCTTTAGAAATGGCATAATATTTGGACCATATTTCATATATATAGAAATATATTTCCAATGCAAATATTTATGCCTTAATTCCAAATGCCCAAAATAAATGTCCATGAGCCACTAAAAATATTGGTTTGATTTTTATCTCTGTCCAATATTTTCAGAGAGCAACATGAGCATTTCCTTGGACCCTTTTGGAGAAATTTTTAT
>NW_021175394.1:0-940 GCF_002162155.2 Triticum dicoccoides
AGCAGCTAGCGGATGATCCACCAATGGATAGCACCTTCCTATCCATGCCGAGAAGCAGCGTGGGTTTCGCCCCGGGCGACGCATTGCTGGATAGCTACCCAGTGGATGACATCATGGAGAACACTAACTGCGAGCTACACTTCAAAATAAAGAACATATCCATGAAGGTGGCGGACGCCCTTGCTTTTACAAATCCCCCCAAGGCAACCTTCCATTGCAAACCGATTCCAGCGGGCTATGCTCGTGTCTTGGTTGATGAGGTGGTGAACTAATATTCGGGGCTAGAGCTTGACATTCCTGGAGGTGATGATGAGCACACACTAGGAGAGGCCAACCATCATATCATCCTATGGAGAAAGGATTGCATCATCTTTCGAAGGCCACCGACACCGCGTCATCCAACTCCTCGTCGCGGTCCGCCACCGAGTCAGCAGACTCCCGCTCCTCCAAGTCCACCAACACGTCAGGCCACTCCTCCTCCAAGTCCGGCACAATTTCAGGCCACTCCTCCTCCAAGTCCGGCAAAGCGTCAGGCCACTCCTCCTCGAAGTCCGGCACAGCTTCAGGCCACTCCTCCTCCAAGTACGGCACAGCTTCAGGCCACTCCTCCTCCTCCAACTCAGCCACGTCTGCCGTCTTTGCCGCCTCAGCAATCACGGAAGAGAGCCGCCTCAGCTATGGTGCGTAGCGGTACAAGTCGAGGTAGTACTGCAGGTACAGGAGGAGGCAAGCGATTTCAATATGGTCCAAGCCTCGCGCCTCTTCCGCAGAGGCCTTACGACAAGTCCGAGGAGGAAAACGTAGCCATATCGAAGGCCGAGGTGGAAGCCCATTTTGCACCGAAACCGCCACCGCCGCCAAGGGAGAAAGTGCCTGTGGAAAAGATTGACCACTTCATTCGTATGGCTAGACCACCAGCTCCCAAGCCTGTTGACACAGA
>NW_021175395.1:0-1261 GCF_002162155.2 Triticum dicoccoides
ATGTGAACAGGGTTCCCGAGATACCTAACGGGTATTCGGTACACCCGGCCACGTACCTACCGCATCACAGCCCACCCCTACGGTCAGCGCTGTCCACGGCCTCCAGTAGGCTACAAACACCAGAACTACTTGCAACTCCTGGACGGAGAACTAGGGTGAATAAGAAGCCGAGAGGGTCCATTGGTTTCGGGCCCAATGCATGGTAGTAGCTGATTCTTAAATCACACATACAGATCTCAGTGCTTAAGGTCGGCTTCAATGAAACAACCCACCATGTACTCCTACATGGCCTCTCATCGATACCTTTACCAAATCGTGTTCACCACACCACTCTCATTACCGACATAATCATTTCACTCTAGCCCATCACCCAGATGAACCAGACCTGACACGACTCTAAGCATAGCAGGCATAGCAAGGTAGGAACAACACATACATATGGCTCTATCAACTCCTACACATGCTAGTGGGTTTCATCTAGTTACTGTGGCAATGACAGGTCATGCAGAGGAAATGGGTTCAACTACCGTAGCACACAGCAGTTTGAAACGCGTTGTCTTAATGCAGTAAAAGAGAGCAGGAGCGAGAACATGGGATTGTATCGATATGATCAAATGGTTGGTTGCTTGCCTGATGGTTTGATGCACTGATACGGTTCTTCGTTAGGGTAATCACGGTACTCCTCGGAGGCAGAACCTGTCGCAAAGGACACCGATACACAACCATCACCAAACAATGTGCAACAATATGATGCATGCATGAAACATGGCAATATGAGTGTGTTGGGCTAATGCAACTAAAAACCAGAAGGGTTTGAACAAATTTGAATCAAAGATTCAAATTTCAAACTCAACCATGGCCTTTTAAAGTGCTTTTCCTTGTTCTGCATTAAACATCAAGTTAACTTGTTTAGTCATGCATGAAAGTAGTACAGATGGATAGATTGGATTTTTCTGATCATTTTTCATATATAATTTGTCTGATTTGGAGTTACAGAATAAAAGTTATGAATTTTTGAAGTTTAAATTATATTCTGGAATTTCCTATATTAGAATAATTCCAGAAAATCATTATTGCGTCAGCCTGACGTCAGTGTGACGTCAGCAGGTCAACGGAACAGGTCTGGGTCAAACCTGACAGTGGGTCCCGCATGTCAGGGTGATTATTTTAATTAATGTTTAATTAAAACTAAACATGTTTAATTAACAGGGCTGGGCCCCACCTGTCATTGACTCAGGGGAGTCAACCAGGGCCCACCCGT
>NW_021175396.1:0-2969 GCF_002162155.2 Triticum dicoccoides
ATACGAGTACGGGAAGCCTCTCGTCAAAGATGAAAAATCTCTAACAACGATGATGCGAAGATTCCATAATTGGTATATGAAAACCTGCAGAGAGTCTGGGGGGACGAATAGTTTGTATCTGAGAATTAAAGAGGAGCACGACCTCATTGGAACTGATCTGTTGCCTATTCCATTTGAGGAGTTCTTCGAGTTCTTCAATCAAAAGGCCCTCGATAAATTAACGGTCTTTTGTTACTGTCTGTAAGTACTATTTCTGTCATTAAGTCTCTATATATAGCTCAGCTCTTTCATTGCATGTATTTATAATTAATTATCCTCAATATATTATGCAGATTGAAGATCGTCGAGTGTAGAAAACAAGAAATGTATGATATTGGGTTCATTAACACAAATATCATAGATGAAATTCAGGTTAAAAAGCACGCCGAAGAGGCCGAGGCCAACTTGCTAGAATCGTTGATCAAAAATCAAAACAAAGATACCATACTCTTTCCTCACAACTTCGAGTGAGTGTTACTATCGTGTGCATATTCAGTTTCCCTTATTACTCGAGCGAGGTTATAGTAATGTAATTGATGAGTTATGCATGCGTGCGTAGCTTCCACTATGTTCTTCTGGAGATTAAGCTTGAGCGGGGACTAGTAACCGTCTTAGACTCGAGACGAAAAGTTCCCGAAACCTATGCGGACATGACTAAATTGCTCAACGAGTAAGTTCAATCGATCATTATCTCAGCATATCGGCAACTTTTTGTTCATTTCCTGATATCTCAAGTAATATTAATTATTTTCTTTGTCTTGCAGGGTTTGGAAACAGTTCACCGCAGAAGCTCCGGGACTGCCGAAGGAGCTGCGATATACATACCCGAAAGTAAGTACTACTGGCTAGCTAGTTGTGCGAATCTCCCGTTAATTCTAAAGCTATACTTTCATCAATGCCATTTATAATGCTTCATTATTAGTTTGATTGACCTCTATTTCTCGTAAAGTGCTTGTGGCAGGAACAAGGGAATGATTTCTTTGGATAATACGTGTGCAAGTTCATCTACAACGCGACTTTGAAAAACGAGCAGTGCTACTCTAAAAGACAATATGATGTGCGTTAGCAATAATATTCACAATTTCATTTTATTACACCATCATTTCTGTTGAGTTTCATTCATATATATGTATTAATTAACCCCCTTCCTCAAATTAGACGTGGCAGATGCGCAATGAACTCCTAGAACAAGATCGCATGAAACCAATTCAAGAGGAATTGGCGGGATTCTTTCTTGACCACGTCATCAATAAAGCCGGAGAATACCATGTGGAAGTTGATTTCAATTCCTAGAGGATTGTAATTAAGAGATCTTATATATTGTATATGTATGTAGCCAGTAGCGTCGGATAGATAATACAAAAACTTGTTGTTCGACCAATCTCTCGGAGAAGGAGAGGTCGATCGATCACTTCTCTCGGTATGCATGACGAACTTCTGTACTTAATGGTTCCCTTCAATTTCTTACTAGCTAGCGTGTCGAGGGCCTCTCTATGTATAGTACGTAGCATCGACCAAACATGGACATAAGAGAGTACACTTCTCTCTATTAATTAGCTAGCTAACACAATATATGAAACACCAAAATTAACCCCCCAAAAACCCCCAACCCCTCCCCCTTTCAAAAAAAAAACAAAAACCCCAGCCACTGAAATGCTGACGCGTGGATGCCTTTTGGTCCCGGTTGGTGCCACCATCCGGAGCCAAAGGCCCTCTTGCCTGGACTCGGCGCACCGGCCACGTGGAGGCCTATCTGTCCCGGTTCGTGTTAGAACCGGGACTAAAGGTCTAGGGCATTAGTAACGATCCTTTAGTCCCGGTTCATGAACCGGGACAAAAGGCCCTCACCAACCGGGACTAATAAGTGTTTTTCTACTAGTGTAGCCAGATGGGAGAACCAAGGCGGTGCCGCGTTTGTACGTGTCCTTGACATTCACGTAGGGAATGCCCGTATCAAGCGAACAACACCACATGATGTTGATTTATCTGTACTCGCTATGTCTACTTATAATTGTATTATATTTTTATTAATTTAAATTGAATCACTTTGTATTATTGTATTTATATTTATTTTAAATTGAATCTCTTTGTATTATTGTACCCGTGATGTTAACTTCAGTTAATTAATGTAAATTATATCTCTTTATATTTTTTAAGTTATTTTTTTTGTATGTTTGGGTGCAGGTTATGGCTGAAGTGCCAGTGCTTTTGGAGGGGCCCCATGACGCCGGCCACCGTTGCCACCTATTTTTGAACCCAAATAAAGAACATGATTTTCAGACTTTTAGACTTCGAACCATAAAGAAAACCTGGCCAATACATAATTCTTTCGTTCCTGACCTTGACGCTTATGGACTACATGCTTTTGCTAGGATCACATCATGCGAAGACCAGTTATGTTCGGACCCATCCCTTTTGACATCCCTCGTTGACTGGTGGAGACCTGAAACCCACACCTTTCACTTTCGTTTTGGAAAGATGTTTCTATGGTCCTTGCTCTACCAATTAGATGTGAGTCGTTAGTCTCTCCACGAGTGTCTACATCTTGGGCACAAAATATATCAGACCATCTTGGGATCACAATGCCAGAATCACAACATACTGGTGGCCCTCGTGGCATCCCACTCTCCTGGCTTCGTGATAACTTTCTTAATTTTTCTAGCTTCACTGATTCTATGACAGGGAAAATACATCTGTTTGCGTATTTGTTGTGGCTCCTCGGGGTTATGTTTCCAAATTCACACGGGGACGTACTTCTCCCCGGTCTCATCTACATTGTGGAGAATATGGTAGATGAACCTTTACCCGAGCAGCCAAAATACAGCTTCGGTTCTGCCATTCTATCTCATACATATAGAGGCTTGTGTGATGCCACACAAAAAACTTCCTTCGCAAAAAAGCTCCGTTACATTGTGTCCCCTACAAGTTTC
>NW_021175397.1:0-1109 GCF_002162155.2 Triticum dicoccoides
GCATAAACCCAAACGCTTTGATCATCTCATCAAAGCGAATGTTCCAACTCCGAGATGCTTGCACCAGTCCATAAATGGATCGCTGGAGCTTGCATACTTTGTTAGCGTTCCGAGGATCGACAAAACCTTCCGGCTGCATCATATACAGTTCTTCCTTAAGATGCCCGTTAAGGAATGCTGTTTTGACGTCCATCTGCCATATCTCATAATCATAGTATGCGGCAATTGCTAACATGATTCGGACGGACTTTAGCTTCGCTACGGGAGAGAATGTCTCGTCGTAGTCAATCCCTTGAACCTGTCGATAACCCTTAGCGACAAGTCGAGCTTTATAGATGGTAACATTACCATCCGCGTCCGTCTTCTTCTTAAAGATCCATTTGTTTTCTATCGCTCGCCGATCATCGGGCAAGTCTGTCAAAGTCCATACTTTGTTTTCATACATGGATTCTATCTCTGATTTCATGGCTTCAAGCCATTTGTTGGAATCCGGGCCCGCCATTGCTTCTTCATAGTTCGAAGGTTCATTGTTGTCTAACAACATGATTTCCAGGACAGGGTTGCCGTACCACTTTGGTGCGGAACGTGTCCTTGTGGACCTACGAAGTTCAGCAGTAACTTGATCCGAAGTACCTTGATCATTATCATGGTTTTCCTCTTCAGTTGGTGTGGGCATCACAAGAACGGTTTCCTGTGCTGCGTCAATATCCCGCTCAAGAGGTAGTACTTCATCGAGTTCTACTTTCCTCCCACTTACTTCTTTCGAGAGAAACTCTTTTTCCAGAAAGCATCCGTTCTTGGCAACAAAGATCTTGCCTTCGGATCTTAAGTAGAAGGTGTACCCTACAGTTTCCTTAGGGTATCCTATGAATACGCATTTTTCCGACTTGGGTTCGAGCTTTTCAGGTTGAAGTTTCTTGACATAAGCTTCGCATCCCCAAACTTTTAGAAACGACAGCTTAGGTTTCTTTCCAAACCATAATTCATACGGTGTCGTCTCAACGGATTTAGACGGTGCCCTATTTAAAGTGAATGTAGCTGTCTCTAGAGCGTATCCCCAAAATGATAGCGGTAAATCGGTAAGAGACATCATAGACCGCACCATATCC
>NW_021175398.1:0-1041 GCF_002162155.2 Triticum dicoccoides
TCGAGATTCATTAAGAATAAACCATTGACCATCGGAGCATGACCATAAAACATATCTCTCATATAAATCGAACAACCATTATTCTCAGACTTAAATGAGTAGCCATCTCGTATTAAACGAGATCCTGATACAATGTTCATGCTCAAACTTGGCACTAAATAACAATTATTAAGGTTCAAAACTAATCCCGTAGGTAAATGTAGAGGCAGCGTGCCGACGGCGATCACATCGACTCTGGAACCATTCCCGACGCGCATCGTCACCTCGTCCTTCGCCAGTCTCCGTTTATTCCGCAGCTCCTGCTGTGAGTTACAAATATGAGCAACGGCACCGGTATCAAATACCCAGGAGTTACTACGAGTACTGGTAAGGTACACATCAATCACATGTATATCAAATATACCTTTGGTGTTGCCGGCCTTCTTATCCGCTAAGTATTTGGGGCAGTTCCGCTTCCAGTGACCCTTCCCCTTGCAATGAAAGCACTCAGTCTCAGGCTTGGGTCCATTCTTTGACTTCTTCCCGGTAACTGGCTTACCAGGCGCGGCAACATCTTTGCCGTCCTTCTTGAAGTTCTTCTTTACCCTTGCCCTTCTTGAGCTTAGTGGTCTTATTGACCATCAACACTTGATGTTCTTTCTTGATTTCAGCCTCTGCTGACTTCAGCATCGAGAACACTTCAGGAATGGTCTTTTCCATCCCCTGCATGTTGTAGTTCATCACAAAGCTCTTGTAGCTTGGTGGGAGCGACTGGAGGATTCTGTCAATGACCGCCTCATCTGGGAGGTTAATGTTCAGCTGGGTCATACGGTTGTGCAACCCAGACATCTTCAGGATGTGCTCACTGACAGAACTGTTTTCCTCCATCTTACAACTGTAGAACTTGTCGGAGACATCATATCTCTCGACCCGGGCATGAGCTTGAAAAACTAGTTTCAGCTCTTCGAACATCTCATATGCTCCGTGGTGCTCAAAACGCTTTTGGAGCCCCGGTTCTAAGCTGTAAAGCATGCCACACTGAACGAGGGAGTAATCATCAGC
>NW_021175399.1:0-987 GCF_002162155.2 Triticum dicoccoides
GACTCAAGTAATCTATTCAATAGGCTCCGAGGAGCGAGATATTACAAACATGGGTCTCATGACCCAACATTCAGAGCATACAAATCAAGCACAAGCAGAAGCTATCATGTCTGAGTACAGACATCTATAAATGAAAAAGGCTGAGAAGCCTGACTATCTATCAGATCCTGCCGAGGGCACAAGATCGTAGCTGAGGTAACAAGCTAAACGTCGAAGTCCAAGCGGAACTACTAGTGAGACTGAAGTCTCTCTGCAAAAACATAAAATAGGCAAACGTGAGTACAAATGTACCCAGCAAGACTTACATCAGAACTAACTACATATGCATCATTATCAACAAAGGGGTGGTGGGGTTTAACTGCAGCAAGCCAGCTTTGACTCGGTGGCTATCCTAACTACGACTGCAAGCGACTCTTTTGAGGTGGCGCACACGAGTCCACATATTCACCATATCAATACACCACTATGGATCCGCTCTCGTCTCCCTACGAGAACGCCATCCATAGCACTCACGCTTATCTTGCGTATTTTAGAGTATCCACTTTCACTTGTCTATGAACTGGTATAAGCAACCCAGAAGTCCTTTTCCGCGGACACGGCTATTCGAATAGATGATGTTAACCCTGCAGGGGTGTACTTCTTCACACACGCTCTCACCACTTACCGCCGTTTACACGACATGTACTCGGCAACCTTCAAGCGGAAGCCCAACGTGGGTGTCGGCCACGGCCTACCTAAACACTCGAGTCTCTAGTCCAGGTTTATCGCCTATTCGGGTTCCATCCATGAGGAGATCCGGCCGGAGTTTCGCTCACAGCCCCAAACGATGTGAACAGGGTTCCCGAGACACCAAACGGGCGCCCGGTACACCGTGCCACGTGCCTACCGCATCACAGCCCACCCCTACGGTCAGCGCTGCGCACGGCCTCCAGCATACTACAAACACCAAAAACTACTTGCAACTCCTGGACAGAGGACAAGGGTGAT
>NW_021175400.1:0-1450 GCF_002162155.2 Triticum dicoccoides
TTTGGTGTCTCGGGAACCCTGTTCACATCGTTTGGGGCTGTGAGCGAAACTCCGGCCGGATCTCCTCATGGATGGAACCCGAATAGGCGATAAACCTGGACTAGAGACTCGAGTGTTTAGGCAGGCCGTGGCCGACACCCACGTTGGGCTTCCGCTTGAAGGTTGCCGAGTACATGTCGTGTAAACGGCGGTAAGTGGTGAGAGCGTGTGTGAAGAAGTACACCCCTGCAGGGTTAACATCATCTATTCGAATAGCCGTGTCCGCGGAAAAGGACTTCTGGGTTGCTTATATCAGTTCATAGACAAGTGAAAGTGGATACTCTAAAATACGCAAGATAAGCGTGAGTGCTATGGACGGCGTTCTCGTAGGGAGACGGGAGCGGATCCATAGTGGTGTATTGATATGGTGAATATGTGGACTCGTGTGCGCCACCTCAAAAGAGTCGCTTGCAGTCGTAGTTTAGGATAGCCACCGAGTCAAAGCTGGCTTGCTGCAGTCAAACTCCATCACCCCCTTTGTTGATAATGATGCATGTGTAGATAGATCTGATGTAAGTCTTGCTGGGTACATTTGTACTCACGTTTGCCTATTTTATGTTTTGCAGAGAGACTTCAGTCTCACTAGTAGTTCCGCTTGGACTTCGACGTTTAGCTTGATACCTCAGCTACGATCTTGTGCCCTCGGCAGGCTCTGGTAGATAGTCAGGCTTCTCAGCCTTTTTCATTTATAGATGTCTGTACTCAGACATGATAGCTTCCGCGTGTGTTTTGACTTGTATGCTCTGATTGTTGGGTCATGAGACCTATGTTTGTAATATCGCGCTCCTCGGAGCCTATTGAATAAATTACTTGAGTCGTAGAGTCATGTTGTGATGCCATGTTGTATCTGCACATATCGAGCATATTGTGTGTATGCTATTGAAATGCTTGGTATGTGTGGGATCTGACCATCTAGTTGTTTATCTTTAGTAGCCTCTCTTACCGGGAAATGTCTCCTAGTGTTTCCACCGAGCCATGGTAGCTTGCTACTGCTCCGGAACACTTAGGCTGGCCGGCATGTGTCCTTCTTCGTTCCTGTGTCTGTCCCTTCGGGGAAATGTCACGCTTTGAGTACCGGAGTCCTGTTAGCCCGCTACAGCCCGGTTTACCGGAGTCCTGATAGCCCAGTGCTACAGCCCGGACCCACTTGCTGATGACCGACACGTTCGAAGCTGGGTCATGGATGCCTGTCCCTATAAGTCTGTGCCACTTTGGGTTTACGACTAGTCATGTCAGCCCGGGCTCCTTATCATATGGATGCTAGCGACACTGTCATATACGTGTGCCAAAAGGCGCAAACGGTCCCGGGCAAAGGTAAGGCGACACCCGTGGGAATACCGTGCGTGAGGCCGCAAAGTGATATGAGGTGTTACATGCTAGATCGATGTGGCATTGAGTCGGGGTCCTGACA
>NW_021175401.1:0-1634 GCF_002162155.2 Triticum dicoccoides
CGAGCGCACTCGACTGGAGAACCTTCAGCGAGCACTCGACGAGCGCGCGCGGCAACGAGTTCCCGACACCAGTCGACGTCAACTCTTCCCGCCGACTCAGGTATATCGAACCCCAATTCAGAATTTAGCAGCTGCGACCCGTATAGCAGAGTCCATCCAGCCTTCGCAGTCGGAAGCTGGCAGAGGTTTGCTGCAGATCAGGGATCTGCTCCGAGCAGCAGGAGATCAGAATTCGGCCGTGTCTCAGTCGCGCAACAGAATTCACAGTCGATCCGTCACTGTGAATACGGTTCAGTCGGCTCACAGCCCTAGATCGCCTCCGCGGCGTGAAGGGCGCGAGAATCGGCGAGATCAATATGGCGACCGACTCGACCGAGATGATAGGCGTCGAGTGCCCAACTCCCCTCCGAGGGGTGGGTCTTACGCTCCTCGACAGCAAGATGACAGGCGTCAGTACAGTTCAGGGCGAAGGATTCCAGTCGACCCCAGAGAACCAGGCTTCGATGCGCGATCCATTATCGTGCAAGGTATGGTCGACCGGAACAGAGCCCATCGAGGTGGACTCGACAGAGATGCACCCACAAGTAGTCGAGTGCATGTTTCTGGTCCTGAATGTTTCAGCAGAGCCATCAGAGCCGCACTTATCCCTCCCAATTTCAGGTTGGCAACAGGAGTCAGCAAGTTCACTGGTGAGTCTAAGCCTGAAACTTGGCTTGAAGACTACCGAGTGGCAGTTCAGATTGGTGGCGGGAATGACGAGGTGGCCATGAAGCATTTGCCCCTCATGCTGGAAGGTTCTGCCAGGGCGTGGTTGACTCAATTACCTCCTAGCAGCATTTACACTTGGGAAGATTTGTCCCGAGTGTTCATCAGAATGTTTGAAGGGACTTGCAAGCGACCAGCTGGATTGACGGAGTTGCAAGTTTGCGTGCAGAAGGCTAATGAGACTCTCAGAGAGTATATTCAGAGGTGGATCACTTTGCACCACACTATGGAGAATGTGTCCGATCATCAGGCAGTCTGCGCCATCAAAGATGGCGTCAAGAACAGAGAACTGAGTTTGAAGTTTGGTCGAACCGGTGACATGACCTTGAGTCAGATGATGGAGATTGCTACCAAGTACGCCAACGGCGAAGAAGAAGACCGACTCCGAAGCGGCAAACACAAGCCGAGTCAGTCGGAAAAAGGAAACACCAGTCGGAAACAGAAGCGGAAGGCTGAACCGGCAGCTCCTGGAGAGGCTCTGGCCGTGACTCAAGGAAAGTTTAAGGGGAAACCAAAAGGATCCTGGAGCCCCAAGAAGGTAAAGGATAAAGAAGGGAACGACGTAATGGATATGCCATGTCACATCCATACGAAGAAAGACGAAGAGGGGAATATCATCTACCCGAAGCACACCACTCGCCAATGTCGACTCCTGATCCAGCAGTTTCAGGGAAAACAGTCTAAGGACAAGGAGAAGGAGTCGGACAAGGCCGAAGACAAGGAGGACAGTGAGGGAGGATATCCGCATATCAACTCCACTCTGATGATCTTTGCAGATGTGGAAAGCAGAAGTCGACTGAAAGTGATTAACCGAGAGGTGAACATGGTTGCCCCCGCAAAAGCAAATTATCTGAAGTGGTCTCAAACAC
>NW_021175402.1:0-1171 GCF_002162155.2 Triticum dicoccoides
CCCCCCCTAACCTTTTAATTAAATTAAATTAACCCCTGTTAACCCCCCTGTCACTGACGTGTGGGTCCCACACGTCAGATTTGACCTGGACAGCCGCGTTGACCACTGACGTCGTGCTGACGTCATGCTGACGCAATTATTTATTTTCTGGAATTAAAATAATTCAGAAAATCCAGAAATTGTTTTAAACTTCAAAAATTCATAACAATTCAACCGTAGCTCAGATTAAAATAATTTATATATGAAAAATTATCAGAAAAATGCAACCTTTCCATCTGTACTAGTTTCATGCATGAAAAACCAACTTATACATGCTGAATATGGGAAAACACATTATGGCATATATAAGAGACTCAATTTAGTAATGCATTTGAACCTTTGGTTCAAATGGACTTCAAACCAAATGTTTACTAGTTGCATTAGCTCAATAGCATCACATCTACATGCCATGTTCATGCATCATATTGTTGCATATGATTGTGTATTGATTGCCGGCACCGTTCCTTCTCGATAGGTCCTGCTCCGGAGACGTTCCAGAGTACCTGTCTGTGAAGCAGTGCCTCCCTTGTTGATTTACCAGGCAAGCAAACCCCCTTGTTCATTTCGATAAAACCCTACCCTCTCGCTCCTGCTCTCAGTTATTGCATTAGGACAACAGCGATTCATATGCTACTTTGTGCTGCGGTAGTTGAACCCATCCCTCTGAATGACCTGTCATTGCCACAGTAAATAGTTAAAACCCACTAGCATGTGTAGGAGTTGATTGAAGCCATTGTTGTGTTCCTACCATGCTATGCCTGCTATTGCTTAGAGTTGTGTCAGGTCTGGTTCATTGGGAATGAATTGGAGTGTTACGATATGTTCTGATGCTGAGAGTGAAGTGTGTGAACACGATTTGGTAAAGGTAGCGGTGAGAGGCCGTGTAGGAGTACATGGTGGGTTGTCTCACTGGAACCGTCCTTAAGCACTGAGTTCTATGTATGTTGTCCAATGACTCGATACTACCACACATTGGAATGCTTAAGTGCCCCTCTCGACTTATTAGCCAACTTGATCTCTGTCCAGGAGTCGCAACTAGTTTCTGGTATTTGTAGGTAGTGCTATTTTTCTACCAAGTGGCACCCGGCAGGGTGGGCTTGGGACAGACTAGGCACACGTGGCACGGTGTACC
>NW_021175403.1:0-1511 GCF_002162155.2 Triticum dicoccoides
CGCCGGCGCCTAGCAGTCGCCTTACATAAAACGTTTCGTAAAGGTACGTAAGTCTAGGATTATCGCTCTTGTACATTCACCAGCTTCCATCGGGGAATATTGAGAACGGTAAAATGGTGGTGCACGTACTGGCTAGCAAAAGCAGCAGCGACATGCAACAGGCCAAGGATCAGCGACTGGACATGCCCCGTTCGCCGCCCGCCCATGGCTGGACCAAATTAAATATAGATGGGAGCTACATCAATGAAACAACGGCGGCTGGTGGTGGAATGGTGCTACGTGGCGACACCGGTTCTATTATCTTTACTGCATGCAGGCAGATCACCACATGTGATGACGGACTAGAGGCAGAGCTCATGGCGTGCAGAGAAGGCCTTGATCTTGCTCTTCATCGGACCGGATTACCCATTACGGTCGAGTTCGACTGCGCTCAGGCAGTCTTGATGCTAAATACGAGTCATGGGTACCGCTCTCCATATAGGACTCTTGTGTGTGACATTCAGTTACTGATTTCTGAGAACCCATGGGAGATTTCAATTACGCATATTAGACGTACTCAAAATAAAGTTAGTCATAGTCTCACAGCTTACGGGCCGAGCACACCCCGTACCGCCATTTGGTTTGGTACGGGCACAAACGAAGTCGTAAATTTGTGTATGGCTGAAAAGCTGCCTTGAGTAATGAAATCTTTCTATTTCCGGCAAAAAAGAGAATTGGGGGAGGTGTCTTATGTTATGGTAATAGCCCTCCCTATAGTGCTAGAATTCTATCTTGCCCTTCCTATTTTGAAAATAAAAATCAAAAAATAGGAGGAAAAAACATGACAGAAAAAAATAGGAGAGAAAAAAAACCCGAGAGAAGCAAAAGTAACTTTCAAGATTTAGTTACCAAAGCCCTACCCAATGGTATGTTCCACGTTCGTCTAGAGAATGACACTGTATCATTCTAGGCTATATTTCAGAGAAAATCCGGTCCAGTTCTATATGTTAGAACTAATCTTGTTGTTAGCGCTAGTTTAGATTATTTGTTTTTGTTGAGTCATGCATTTAGTCCAAGCTGCTGCAGGGTGTGCACGTTAAGTTGTGATCACGTGCACCATGCAAAGCTGATCGGTAGAGCTAGGTACTCCCTCCGTTCCAAAATCTTTACCTACTAATAAACCAGCTACTACTTCTGGTCGTCCGTCGTGGTAGTTTTGCAAAAACGTCCCCGCGTTTCTTCGAAATCAACCCGCGGTCCCTTTTTAAGTGGATACTATGATATACGTCGTTCTTACAAAAAGGACCCTGCATTTTGTTATTCGGTTGCTAGCGAGCGAGACGAGGTGGAGATCAAGGTTGGCCGCGATGCAGACGATGCCCGGCGCGGCGGCTGCGATCTCCGGCCAGATCCGGTCGAGGAGGCGAGGCCGTGGCGATCTAGGAGGCGCGGGAGGAGCTCCAGCGGCGGAGCTTCAAGTCCAAGTACATGGCGGCGGCGTTCCTCGCCAGTTCCGAGCGAGATGGGGCTCC
>NW_021175404.1:0-904 GCF_002162155.2 Triticum dicoccoides
GTTTAAGATTAAAGGAAAATTAGCACCAAGATTCATTGGACCATTTTGCATAGTGGCACGAAGAGGCACTGTAGCCTACCAGCTAGACTTACCCGAAGACTTGTCCGACATTCACGACGTGTTCCACGTCTCTCAATTAAGGAAGTGCGTAAGCAACCCAGAGAAACAAGTATCTCATGAGAACATTGACATACAGCCAGACCTCACTTATCGAGAACGTCCCATAAGAATATTAGAGGAGTCTGAAAGGAGGACCCGACAGAAAACCATCAAGTTTTTCAAAGTCTAGTGGAGCAATCACACCGACAGTGAAGCAACTTGGGAAAGCGAGGATTTTCTTCGGACAGAGCATCCACACTTATTTAAGGATCAGCTGAAATCTCGGGGACGAGATTTTTCCTAAGGGGGTAGGTGTTGTGACACTCCAAAATTTTTACTTTGGTTTTCAGCAAAATCTTTGTGGTTTTTGAAAAGAGGCCATTTAAAATTTTCCAGAAAACCTTCCTCTTAAGAAACTTTCTTTCCTTTGGCAAGGTTTTTATTCTTGCTTCAAACTTTGGTGTTTGACCTTTTGAAACTTCTTCTCTGTTGGTTCTCGCCCAAAATTATTTTGGGAGTTTAATCTTTTTCTTTTAAAAAAGAAACTCCATGAAATTTGGGATTTTCATATCTTGGAACCACCATGACTTGGCATTTTTGCCCATGTGGTAAAACCCCTCCAAAACCTCCCCTACAACTTGTGATCAACCTAAATTCTCTGTCCCAACTAATCCAAACTGGTTTTGGATTTTTATTCTAATTATTTTTCTCCTCAATTCAATTCTGAAAATTATTTGGAGCCTGAGAGCTTTTCAAAGCAAGTGCCCTATTGCATTTGAGTTTTGACCTCAAACCAATTCTCCTG
>NW_021175405.1:0-944 GCF_002162155.2 Triticum dicoccoides
TATATGATAGTGTCGCTAGCATCCATATGATAAGGAGCCCGGGCTGACATGACTAGTCGTAAACCCAAAGTGGCACAGACTTACAGGGACAGGCATTCATGACCCAGCTTCGAACGTGTCGGTCATCAGCAAGTGGGTCCGGGCTGTAGCACTGGGCTAGCAGGACTCCGGTAAACCGGGCTGTAGCGGGCTAACAGGACTCCGGTACTCAAAGCGTGACATTTCCCCGAAGGGACAGACACAGGAACGAAGAAGGACACATGCCGGCTAGCCTAAGTGTTCCAGAGCAGTAGCAAGCTACCATGGCTCAGCGGTAACACTAGGAGACATTTCCCGGTAAGAGAGGCTACTAAAGATAAACAACTAGATAGTCAGATCCCACACATACCAAGCATTTCAATAACATACACACAATATGCTCGATATGTGCAATACAACATGGCATCACCAAATGATTCTACGACTCAAGTAGTTTATTCAATAGGCTCCGAGGAGCGAGACATTACAAACATGGGTCTCATGACCCAACAATCAGAGCATACAAGTCAAGGCACAAGCGGAAGCTATCATGTCTGAGTACAGACATCTATAAATGAAAAAGGCTGAGAAGCCTGACTATCTACCAGATCCTGCCGAGGGCACAAGATCGTAGCTGAGGTATCAAGCTAAACGTCGAAGTCCAAGCGGAACTACTAGTGAGACTGAAGTCTCTCTGCAAAAACATAAAATAGGCAAACGTGAGTACAAATGTACCCAGCAAGACTTACATCAGATCTATCTACACATGCATCATTATCAACAAGGGGGGGTGGTGGAGTTTAACTGCAGCAAGCCAGCTTTGACTCGGTGGCTAACCTGAACTACGACTGCAAGTAACTCTTTTGAGGTGGCGCACACGAGTCCACATATCCACCATATCAATACACCACTATGGATCCGCTCCC
>NW_021175406.1:0-947 GCF_002162155.2 Triticum dicoccoides
TAGCACTGGGCTAGCAGGACTCCGGTGAACCGGGCTGTAGCGGGCTAACAGGACTCCGGTATTCATCGCGTGACATTTCCCCGAAGGGACAGACACAGGAACGAAGAAGGACACATGCCGGCCAGCCTAAGTGTCCCGGAGCAGTAGCAAGCTACCATGGCTCGGTGGAAACACTAGGAGACATTTCCCGGTAAGAGAGGCTACCAAGGATAAACAACTAGGTTGTCAGATCCCACACATACCAAGCATTTCAATAACATACACACAATATGCTCGATATGTGCAATACAACATGGCATCACAAAATGACTCTACGACTCAAGTAGTTTATTCAATAGGCTCCGAGGAGCGAGACATTACAAACATGGGTCTCATGACCCAACAATCAGAGCATACAAGTCAAGGCACAAGCGGAAGCTATCATGTCTGAGTACAGACATCTATAAATGAAAAAGGCTGAGAAGCCTGACTATATACCAGATCCTGCCGAGGGCACAAGATCGTAGCTGAGGTATCAAGCTAAACGTCGAAGACCACACGGAAATACTAGTGAGACTGAAGTCTCTCTGCAAAAACATAAAATAGGCAAACGTGAGTACAAATGTACCCAGCAAGACTTACATCAGAACTATCTACATATGCATCATTATCAACAAAGGGATGGTGGGGTTTAACTGCAGCAAGCCAGCTTTGACTCGGTGGCTATCCTGAACTACGACTGCGAGTAACTTTTTTGAGGTGGCGCACACGAGTCCACATATTCACCATATCAATACACCACTATGGATCCGCTCCCGTCTCCCTACGAGAACGCCATCCATAGCACTCACGCTTATCTTGCGTATTTTAGAGTATCCACTTTCACTTGTCTATGAACTGATATAAGCAACCCAGAAGTCCTTTTCCGCGGACACGGCTATTCGAATAGATGATGTTAACCCTGCAGG
>NW_021175407.1:0-1000 GCF_002162155.2 Triticum dicoccoides
CGTGTAACAGATGAGTTCTTGTCCGAAACCCTGATACTCCGAAAGAGTTTGTCCAGTTTGTACACGAAGTGCGTCCAGTTTTTGTCGTGACCCTCTCTACTCTTTCGCACATGCTATGCGGGTGAAATGATGATACCATGCCAAGTTTCAACATTTTGAGAATTCATATTGTAGTGATTTTCAATTTCACGGTCATTTAGCTCTCTAAACAATTAGGTAAATGCCCAAAAAACAACAAATGATGTAAGAACATGTTGGAAAATGATGACGTCGCTTTGAATGATGCATATTGAGCACAAAAGAAGTCCGGAGTTCAAATAAGTTTAAAAAACATTGAAGTGGCCATGTAATAGATGAGTTCTCGTCCGAAACCCCGATATTCCGAAAGAGTTTGTCTAGTTTGTACATGAAGTGCATCCAGTTTTTGCCGTGACCCTCTCTACTCTTTCACACATGCTATGCGGGTGAAATGATGATACCATGCCAAGTTTCAACATTTTCAGAATTCATTTTGTAGGGATTTCCAAGTTCACGATCATTTAGCTCTCTAAACAATTAGGTAAATGACCGAAAAACAACAAATGATGTCAGAACATGCTGAAAATTGATGATGTCGCTTTGAATGCTGCATACTAAACACAAAAGAAGTCTGGAGTTCAAATAAGTTTAAAAAACATTGAAGTGCACGTGTAACAGATGAGTTCTCGTCCGAAACCCTGATACTCCGAAAGTGTTTGTCCAGTTTGTACACGAAGTGCGTCCAGTTTTTGCCGTGACCCTCTCTACTCTTTCGCACATGCTATGCGGGTGAAATGATGATACCATGCCAAGTTTCAACATTTTAAGAATTCATTTTGTAGTGATTTTCAATTTCACGGTCATTTAGCTCTCTAAACAATTAGGTAAATTACCGAAAAACAACAAATGATGTCAGAACATGTTGGAAATTGATGACGTCGCTTTGAATGCTGCATACTGAACACAAAAGAAGTCCGGAGTT
>NW_021175408.1:0-1007 GCF_002162155.2 Triticum dicoccoides
TCCCGCCACGACGCTTTGCTTGCAACTGCACCAGCTTACTGCCCCACCATTCAAAATATACACGTATCCGGTTTGTGACTTAGAGTCATCCAGATCTGTGTCGAAGCTAGCGTCGACGTAACCCTTTACGACGAGCTCTTCGTCACCTCCATAAACGAGAAACATTTCCTTAGTCCTTTTCAGGTACTTCAGGATATTCTTGACCGCTGTCCAGTGTTCCTTGCCGGGATTACTTTGGTACCTTCCTACCAAACTGACGGCAAGGTTAACATCAGGTCTGGTACACAGCATGGCATACATAATAGAACCTATGGCTGAGGCATAGGGGATGACGCTCATCTCTTCTATATCTTCTGCCGTGGTCGGACACTGAGCTGAGCTCAATTTCACACCTTGTAACACAGGCAAGAACCCTTTCTTGGATTGATCCATATTGAACTTCTTCAATATCTTATCAAGGTATGTGCTTTGTGAAAGACCTAAGAGGCGTCTTGATCTATCTCTATAGATTTTGATGCCTAATACATAAGCAGCTTCTCCAAGGTCCTTCATTGAAAAACTTTTATTCAAGTAGGCCTTGATGCTGTCCAAGAGTTCTATATCATTTCCCATCAAGAGTATGTCATCTACATATAATATGAGAAATGCTACAGAGCTCCCACTCACTTTCTTGTAAACACAGGCTTCTCCATAAGTCTGTGTAAACCCAAACGCT
Source organism: Triticum dicoccoides (assembly GCF_002162155.2). NCBI lineage: Eukaryota > Viridiplantae > Streptophyta > Magnoliopsida > Poales > Poaceae > Triticum > Triticum dicoccoides. Next base: position 716 of record NW_021175408.1, read on the forward strand.
TTGATCATCTCATCAAAGCGAATGTTCCAACTCCGAGATGCTTGCACCAGCCCATAAATCGAGCGTTGGAGCTTGCACACTTTGTCAGCATTCTTAGGATCGACAAAACCTTCCGGCTGCATCATATACAATTCTTCCTTAAGGAAACCATTAAGGAATGCCGTTTTGACGTCCATTTGCCATATTTCGTAATCATAGAATGCGGCAATTGCTAACATGATTCGGACGGACTTCAGCTTCGCTACCGGTGAGAAAGTCTCATCGTAGTCAACCCCTTGAACTTGTCGATAAC
>NW_021175409.1:0-901 GCF_002162155.2 Triticum dicoccoides
TTCTGCTTCCTGAATCATATCCGGGCCAAAGAATTGTCTTTCCCCGGTCTCTGACCAGTTAAGGGGTGTTCGACATCGTCGTCCATAGAGAACTTCAAAAGGGGCTTTACCCAAGCTAGATTGATAGCTGTTGTTGTAAGCGAATTCGGCGAACGGAAGGCACTTCTCCCAGTCCATTCCGAATGAGATAACAGAGGCTCGAAGCATGTCTTCTAGAATTTGGTTGACGCGTTCCACTTGACCGCTCGACTGAGGGTGGAAGGCGGTGCTAAAGGAGAGACGGGTTCCCATAGCATTCTGGAAACTTTCCCAAAATCGAGAGGTGAAAAGACTTCCTCGATCCGAGTTAATTTCCAAAGGAACACCATGGAGGGACACTATTCGGGAGATGTATAAGTCTGCCAATTGACTGGCGGTTATACTCTCACGAACAGGTAAGAAATGGGCTACTTTGGAAAGATGATCGACAATGACAAAGATAGCATTATTCCCTCTCTTGGTCCTGGGAAAACCGGTAATGAAATCCATACCAATTTTATCCCATTTCCATTCAGGAATAGCTAGGGGTTGAAGGGTGCCAGCAGGCCGTTGATGCTCTGCTTTTACACGACGACAGACGTCGCAATTAGCAATATACTGAGCAATTTCTCTCTTCATCCTAGTCCACCAGAACCTCTGGCGTAGGTCCTGATACATCTTAGTACTACCGGGATGAATAGTGAGAGGAGATTCATGAGCCTCCTTAAGGATCAACTGCCGTAGATGCTGGTTCTTGGGAACCACTAGACGGTTCTCAAAGTACACAACACCATGATCATTTGTGGAGAAACAACTAGCACCTCCGCTAGCAATGTTCTCCTTGATCTTAGCTATTCCCTTATCTCGCTTCTGGGCAGCAATG
>NW_021175410.1:0-9317 GCF_002162155.2 Triticum dicoccoides
GAGTGTTGATGACCTACACGTAATCGCACCCTGGGCTTCGTCAATCATGGAAATCACACTGGGACGCCAAACAGGCAGTTAGAGTCCACGAAACGGGCCAGAATCGACCAAACTTGCGAGTGTTGTTGACCAAAACGTAATGGCACCCTGGGGTTCAACAACTATGGAAATCACTTCGGGGCCCCAAAATGGTGAGTAATAGTCCACGAAAACAGCTAGAATTGGACAAAACTGTGAGTATTGACGACGCACACGTAAACACACCCGGGGATCATCAATCGAGGAAGTCGCTTTGGGAAACCAAAACAGTGAGTAATAGTCCAGGAAATGAGCCAGAATTGGCCAAAATTACGTGTGTTGATGACCGACACGTAAGCACACCTTGGGGTTCGATAACTATGGAAACCGCTTTGGGACCCAAAATGGTGAGTAATAGTCAACAAAATGGTCAAAATTGGACAAAACTGTGAGTGTTGACGACGGACACGTAAACGCACCCCGAGAATTGTCAATCATGGAAATCACTCTCGGGCCCCAAAACGGTGAGTAATAGTGCACGAAACGGACCAGAATCAGCCAAAAATGTGAGTGCTGATGACCGACACGTAAAAGCGCCCCAAGGTTCGTATGTCGTGGAAATCACTTTGGGACCCGAAAACAGTGAGTAATAATCCACGAAACGGGCCAGAATCAGCCAAAATTGTGTGTTGATGACTGACACATAAACGCACCCTGGGGTTTTCCAATCGTGGAAATCACTCCGGATCCCAAAACAGTGATTAATAGTCCACAAAACGGGCCAGAATCGGCTAAAATTGCGAGTGTTGATGACCTACACGTAATTGCACCCTGGGCTTTGTCAATCATGGAAGTCACTCTGGGACCCCAAACAGTCAGTTACAGTCCACGAAACGGGCCAGAATCGGCCAAACTTGCGAGTGTTGTTAACCAAAACGTAATCGCACCCTGGGGTTCAACAACTATGGAAATCACTTCGGGGCCCCTAAATGGTGAGTAATAGTCCACGAAAACGGCCAGAAATTGGACAAAACTGTGAGTATTGACGACACACACGTAAACACACCCGGGGATCATCAATCGAGGAAGTCGCTTTGGGAAACCAAAACAGTGAGTAATAGTCCAGGAAATGAGCCAGAATTGGCCAAAATTACGAGTGTTGATGACCGACACATAAGCGCACCTTGGGGTTCAATAACTATGGAAACCGCTTTGGGACCCCAAAATGGTGAGTAATAGTCAACAAAATGGGTCAAAATTGGACAAAACTGTGATTGTTGACGACGGACACGTAAACGCACCCCGATAATCGTCAATCATGGAAATCACTCTGGGGCCCCAAAACGGTGAGTAATAGTGCACGAAACGGACCAGAATCAGCCAAAAATGTGAGTGCTGATGACCGACACGTAAAAGCGCCCCAAGGTTCATATGTCGTGGAAATCACTTTGGGACCCGAAAACAGTGAGTAATAATCCACGAAACGGGCCAGAATCAGCCAAAATTGTGTGTTGATGACTGACACATAAACGCACCCTGGGGTTTTCCAATCGTGGAAATCACTCCGGATCCCAAAACAGTGATTAATAGTCCACAAAACGGGCCAAAATCGGCTAAAATTGCGAGTGTTGATGACCTACACGTAATTGCACCCTGGGCTTTGTCAATCATGGAAGTCACTCTGGGACCCCAAACAGTCAGTTACAGTCCACGAAACGGGCCAGAATCGGCCAAACTTGCGAGTGTTATTAACCAAAACGTAATCGCACCCTGGGGTTCAACAACTATGGAAATCACTTCGGGGCCCCTAAATAGTGAGTAATAGTCCACGAAAACGGCCAGAAATTGGACAAAACTGTGAGTATTGACGACGCACACGTAAACACACCCGGGGATCATCAATCGAGGAAGTCGCTTTGGGAAACCAAAACAGTGAGTAATAGTCCAGGAAATGAGCCAGAATTGGCCAAAATTACGAGTGTTGATGACCGACACATAAGCGCACCTTGGGGTTCAATAACTATGGAAACCGCTTTGGGACCCCAAAATGGTGAGTAATAGTCAACAAAATGGGTCAAAATTGGACAAAACTGTGATTGTTGACGACGGACACGTAAACGCACCCCGATAATCGTCAATCATGGAAATCACTCTGGGGCCCCAAAACGGTGAGTAATAGTGCACGAAACGGACCAGAATCAGCCAAAAATGTGAGTGCTGATGACCGACACGTAAAAGCGCCCCAAGGTTCATATGTCGTGGAAATCACTTTGGGACCCGAAAACAGTGAGTAATAATCCACGAAACGGGCCAGAATCAGCCAAAATTGTGTGTTGATGACTGACACATAAACGCACCCTGGGGTTTTCCAATCGTGGAAATCACTCCGGATCCCAAAACAGTGATTAATAGTCCACAAAACGGGCCAGAATTGGCTAAAATTGCGAGTGTTGATGACCTACACGTAATTGCACCCTGGGCTTTGTCAATCATGGAAATCACTCTGGGACCCCAAACAGTCAGTTACAGTCCACGAAACGGGCCAGAATCGGCCAAACTTGCGAGTGTTGTTAACCAAAACGTAATCGCACCCTGGGGTTCAACAACTATGGAAATCACTTCGGGGCCCCAAGACGGTGAGTAATAGTCCACGAAAACGGCCAGAATTGGACAAAACTATGAGTGCTGACGACGCACACGTAAACACACCCGGGGATCGTCAATCGAGGAACTCGCTTTGGGAAACCAAAACAGTGAGTAATAGTCCAGGAAATGAGCCAGAATTGGCCAAAATTACGAGTGTTGATGACCGACACATAAGCGCACCTTGGGGTTCAATAACTATAGAAACCGCTTTGGGACCCCAAAATGGTGAGTAATAGTCAACAAAATGGGTCAAAATTGGACAAAACTATGAGTGTTGACGATGGACACGTAAACGCACCCCGAGAATCGTCAATCATGGAAATCACTCTGGGGCCCCAAAACGGTGAGTAATAGTGCACGAAACGGACCAGAATCAGACAAAAATGTGAGTGTTGATAACCGACCCGTAAAAGCGCCCCAGGGTTCGTATGTTGTGGAAATCACTTTGGGACCCGAAACAGTGAGTAATAATCCACGAAACGGGCCAGAATCAGCCAAAATTGTGTGTTGATGACCGACACATAAACGCACCCTGGGGTTTTTCAATCGTGGACATCACTCCGTATCCCAAAAGAGTGATTAATAGTCCACAAAACGGGCCAGAATCGGCTCAAATTGCGAGTGTTGATGACCTACACGTAATCGCACCCTGGGCTTCGTCAATCATGGAAATCACACTGGGACGCCAAACAGGCAGTTAGAGTCCATGAAACGGGCCAGAATCGACCAAACTTGCGAGTGTTGTTGACCAAAACGTAATGGCACCCTGGGGTTCAAAAACTATGGAAATCACTTCGGGGCCCCAAAACGGTGAGTAATAGTCCACGAAAACGGCCAGAATTGGACAAAACTGTGAGTGTTGACGACGCACACGTAAACACACCCGGGGATCGTCAATCGAGGAACTCGCTTTGGGAACCAAAACAGTGAGCAATAGTCCAGGAAATGAGCCAGAATTGGCCAAAATTACGAGTGTTGATGACCGACACATAAGCGCACCTTGGGGTTCAATAACTATGGAAACCGCTTTGGGACTCAAAATGGTGAGTAATAGTCAACAAAATGGGTCAAAATTGGACAAAACTGTGAGTGTTGACGACGGACACGTAAACGCACCGCGAGAATCGTCAATCATGGAAATCACTCTGGGGCCCCAAAACGGTGAGTAATAGTGCACGAAACGGACCAGAATCAGCCAAAAATGTGAGTGTTGATGACCGACACGTAAAAGCGCCCCAGGGTTCGTATGTCGTGGAAATCACTTTGGGACCCGAAACAGTGAGTAATAATGCACGAAACGGGCCAGAATCAGCAAAAGTTGTGTGTTGATGACCGACACATAAACGCACCCTGGGGTTTTCCAATCATGGAGATCACTCCGGATACCAAAACAGTGATTAATAGTCCACAAAACGGGCCAGAATCGCCTAAAATTGCGAGTGTTAATGACCTACACGTAATCGCACACTGGGCTTCGTCAATCATGGAAATCACTCCGGGACCCCAAACAGTCAGTTATAGTCCACGAAACGGGCCAGAATCAGCCAAACTTGCGACTGTTGTTGACCAAAACATAATCGCACCCTGGGGTTCAACAACTATGGAAATCACATCGGGGCCCCAACACGGTGAGTAATAGTCCATGATAACGGCTAGAATTGGACAAAACTGTGAGTGTTGACGACGCACACGTAAACACACCCGGGGATCGTCAATCGAGGAACTCGCTTAGGAAAACCAAAATAGTGAGTAACAGTCCAGGAAATGAACCAGAATTGGCCAAAATTACGAGTGTTGATGACCGACACATAAGCGCACCTTGGGGTTCAATAACTATGGAAACAGCTTTGGGACCCCAAAATGGTGAGTAATAGTCAACAAAATGGGTCAAAATTGGACAAAACTGTGAGTGTTGACGACGGACACGTAAACGCACCCCGAGAATCGTCAATCATGGAAATCACTCTGGGCCCCAAAACTGTGAGTAATAGTGCATGAAACGGACCAGAATCAGCCAAAAATGTGAGTGTTGATGACCGAGACGTAAAAGCGCCCCAAGGTTCGTAAGTCGTGGAAATCACTTTGGGACCCGAAAACAGTGAGTAATAATCCACGAAACGGGCCAGAATCAGCCAAAATTGTGTGTTGATGACCGACACATAAACGCACCCTGGGGTTTTTCAATCGTGGACATCACTCCGTATCCCAAAACAGTGATTAATAGTCCACAAAACGGGCCAGAATCGGCTCAAATTGCGAGTGTTGATGACCTACACGTAATCGCACCCTGGGCTTCGTCAATCATGGAAATCACACTAGGACGCCAAACAGGCAGTTAGAGTCCACGAAACGGGCCAGAATCGACCAAACTTGCGAGTGTTGTTGACCAAAACGTAATGGCACCCTGGGGTTCAAAAACTATGGAAATCACTTCGGTGCCCCAAAACGGTGAGTAATAGTCCACGAAAACGGCCAGAATTGGACAAAACTGTGAGTGTTGACGACGCACACGTAAACACACCCGGGGATCGTCAATCGAGGAACTCGCTTTGGGAAACCAAAACAGTGAGCAATAGTCCAGGAAATGAGCCAGAATTGGCCAAAATTACGAGTGTTGATGACCGACACATAAGCGCACCTTGGGGTTCAATAACTATGGAAACCGCTTTGGGACTCAAAATGGTGAGTAATAGTCAACAAAATGGGTCAAAATTGGACAAAACTGTGAGTGTTGACGACGGACACGTAAACGCACCGCGAGAATCGTCAATCATGGAAATCACTCTGGGGCCCCAAAACGGTGAGTAATAGTGCACGAAACGGACCAGAATCAGCCAAAAATGTGAGTGTTGATGACCGACACGTAAAAGCGCCCCAGGGTTCGTATGTCGTGGAAATCACTTTGGGACCCGAAACAGTGAGTAATAATGCACGAAACGGGAAAGAATCAGCAAAAGTTGTGTGTTGATGACCGACACATAAACGCACCCTGGGGTTTTCCAATCATGGAGATCACTCCGGATACCAAAACAGTGATTGTCCACAAAACGGGCCAGAATCGCCTAAAATTGCGAGTGTTAATGACCTACACGTAATCGCACACTGGGCTTCGTCAATCATGGAAATCACTCGGGACCCCAAACAGTCAGTTACAGTCCACGAAACGGGCCAGAATCGGCCAAACTTGCGAGTGTTGTCGACCAAAACATAATCGCACCCTGGGGTTCAACAACTATGGAAATCACATCGGGGCCCCAACACGGTGAGTAATAGTCCATGAAAACGGCTAGAATTGGACAAAACTGTGAGTGTTGACGACGCACACGTAAACACACCCGGGGATCGTCAATCGAGGAACTCGCTTAGGAAAACCAAAATAGTGAGTAACAGTCCAGGAAATGAACCAGAATTGGCCAAAATTACGAGTGTTGATGACCGACACATAAGCGCACCTTGGGGTTCAATAACTATGGAAACAGCTTTGGGACCCCAAAATGGTGAGTAATAGTCAACAAAATGGGTCAAAATTGGACAAAACTGTGAGTGTTGACGATGGACACGTAAACGCACCCCGAGAATCGTCAATCATGGAAATCACTCTGGGCCCCAAAACGGTGAGTAATAGTGCACGAAACGGACCAGAATCAGCCAAAAATGTGAGTGTTAATGACCGACACGTAAAAGCGCCCCAAGGTTCGTATGTCGTGGAAATCACTTTGGGACCCGAAAATAGTAAGTAATAATCCACAAAATGGGCCAGAATCAGCCAAAATTGTGTGTCGATGACCGAGACATAAACGCACCCTGGGGTTTTCAATCGTGGAAATCACTCCGGATCCCAAAACAGTGATTAATAGTCCACAGAACAAGCCAGAATCGGCTAAAATTGCGAGTGTTGATGACCTACACGTAATTGCACCCTGGGCTTCATCAATCATGGAAATCACACTGGGACGCCAAACAGGCAGTTAGAGTCCACGAAACGGGCCAGAATCGACCAAACTTGCGAGTGTTGTTGACCAAAACGTAATGGCACCCTGGGGTTCAAAAACTATGGAAATCACTTCGGGGCCCCAAAACGGTGAGTAATAGTCCACGAAAACGGCCAGAATTGGACAAAACTGTGAGTGTTGACGACGCACACGTAAACACACCCGGGGATCGTCAATCGAGGAACTCGCTTTGGGAAACCAAAACAGTGAGCAATAGTCCAGGAAATGAGCCAGAATTGGCCAAAATTACGAGTGTTGATGACCGACACATAAGCGCACCTTGGGGTTCAATAACTATGGAAACCGCTTTGGGACTCAAAATGGTGAGTAATAGTCAACAAAATGGGTCAAAATTGGACAAAACTGTGAGTGTTGACGACGGACACGTAAAGGCACCGCGAGAATCGTCAATCATGGAACTCACTCTGGGGCCCCAAAACGGTGAGTAATAGTGCACGAAACGGACCAAAATCAGCCAAAAATGTGAGTGTTGATGACCGACACGTAAAAGCGCCCCAGGGTTCGTATGTCGTGGAAATCACTTTGGGACCCGAAACAGTGAGTAATAATGCACGAAACGGGCCAGAATCAGCAAAAGTTGTGTGTTGATGACCGACACATAAACGCACCCTGGGGTTTTCCAATCATGGAGATCACTCCGGATACCAAAACAGTGATTAATAGTCCACAAAACGGGCCAGAATCGCCTAAAATTGCGAGTGTTAATGACCTACACGTAATCGCACACTGGGCTTCGTCAATCATGGAAATCACTCCGGGACCCCAAACAGTCAGTTACAGTCCACGAAACGGGCCAGAATCGGCCAAACTTGCGAGTGTTGTCGACCAAAACATAATCGCACCCTGGGGTTCAACAACTATGGAAATCACATCGGGGCCCCAACACGGTGAGTAATAGTCCATCAAAACGGCTAGAATTGGACAAAACTGTGAGTGTTGACGACGCACACGTAAACACACCCGGGGATCGTCAATCGAGGAACTCGCTTAGGAAAACCAAAATAGTGAGTAACAGTCCAGGAAATGAACCAGAATTGGCCAAAATTACGAGTGTTGATGACCGACACATAAGCGCACCTTGGGGTTCAATAACTATGGAAACAGCTTTGGGACCCCAAAATGGTGAGTAATAGTCAACAAAATGGGTCAAAATTGGACAAAACTGTGAGTGTTGACGATGGACACGTAAACGCACCCCGAGAATCGTCAATCATGGAAATCACTCTGGGCCCCAAAACGGTGAGTAATAGTGCACGAAACGGACCAGAATCAGCCAAAAATGTGAGTGTTAATGACCGACACGTAAAAGCGCCCCAAGGTTCGTATGTCGTGGAAATCACTTTGGGACCCGAAAATAGTAAGTAATAATCCACAAAATAGGCCAGAATCAGCCAAAATTGTGTGTCGATGACCGAGACATAAACGCACCCTGGGGTTTTCAATCGTGGAAATCACTCCAGATCCCAAAACAGTGATTAATAGTCCACAGAACAGGCCAGAATCGGCTAAAATTGCGAGTGTTGATGACCTACACGTAATCGCACCCTGGGCTTCGTCAATCATGGAAATCACACTGGGACGCCAAACAGGCAGTTAGAGTCCACGAAACGGGCCAGAATCGACCAAACTTGCGAGTGTTGTTGACCAAAACGTAATGGCACCCTGGGGTTCAAAAACTATGGAAATCACTTCGGGGCCCCCAAACGGTGAGTAATAGTCCACGAAAACGGCCAGAATTGGACAAAACTGTGAGTGTTGACGACGCACACGTAAACACACCCGGGGATCGTCACTCGAGGAACTCGCTTTGGGAAACCAAAACAGTGAGCAATAGTCCAGGAAATGAGCCAGAATTGGCCAAAATTACGAGTGTTGATGACCGACACATAAGCGCACCTTGGGGTTCAATAACTATGGAAACCGCTTTGGGACTCAAAATGGTGAGTAATAGTCAACAAAATGGGTCAAAATTGGACAAAACTGTGAGTGTTGATGACGGACACGTAAACGCACCGCGAGAATCGTCAATCATGGAAATCACTCTGGGGCCCCAAAATGGTGAGTAATAGTGCACGAAACGGACCAGAATCAGCCAAAAATGTGAGTGTTGATGACCGACACGTAAAAGCGCCCCAGGGTTCGTATGTCGTGGAAATCACTTTGGGACCCGAAACAGTGAGTAATAATCCACGAAACGGGCCAGAATCAGCAAAAGTTGTGTGTTGATAACCGACACATAAACGCACCCTGGGGTTTTCCAATCGTGGAGATCACTCCGGATACCAAAACAGTGATTAATAGTCCACAAAACGGGCCAGAATCGCCTAAAATTGCGAGTGTTAATGACCTACACGTAATCGCACACTGGGCTTCGTCAATCATGGAAATCACTCCGGGACCCCAAACAGTCAGTTACAGTCCACGAAACGGGCCAGAATCGGCCAAACTTGCGAGTGTTGTTGACCAAAACATAATCGCACCCTGGGGTTCAACAACTATGGAAATCACATCGGGGCCCCAACACGGTGAGTAATAGTCCATGATAACGGCTAGAATTGGACAAAACTGTGAGTGTTGACGACGCACACGTAAACACACCCGGGGATCGTCAATCGAGGAACTCGCTTAGGAGAACTAAAA
>NW_021175410.1:12496-44112 GCF_002162155.2 Triticum dicoccoides
GCACCCCGAGAATCGTCAATCATGGAAATCACTCTGGGCCCCAAAACTGTGAGTAATAGTGCACGAAACGGGCCAGAATCAGCCAAAAATGTGAGTGTTAATGAACGACACGTAAAAGCGCCCCAAGGTTCGTATGTCGTGGAAATCACTTTGGGACCCGAAAACAGTAAGTAATAATCCACGAAACGGGCCAGAATCAGCCAACATTGTGTGTTGATGACCGACACATAAACGCACCCTGGGGTTTTCCAATCGTGGAAATCACTCCGGATCCCAAAATAGTGATTAATAGTCCACAGAACAGGCCAGAATCGGCTAAAATTGCGACTGTTGATGACCTACACGTAATCACACCCTAGGCTTCGTCAATCATGGAAATCACTCTGGGACCCCAAACAGTCAGTTACAGTCCACGAAACGGGCCAGAATCGGCCAAACTTGCGAGTGTTGTTGACCAACACGTAATGGCACCCTGGGATTCAACAACTATGTAAATCACTTCGGGGCCCCAAAACGGTGAGTAATAGTCCACGAAAACGGCCAGAATTGGACAAAACTGTGAGTATTGACGACGCACATGTAAACACACCCGGGGATCATCAATCGAGGAAGTCGATTTGGGAAACCAAAACAGTGAGGAATAGTCCAGGAAATGAGCCAGAATTGGCCAAAATTACGAGTGTTGATGACCGACACATAAGCGCACCTTGGAGTTCAATAACTATGGAAACCGCTTTGGGACCCCAAAATGGTGAGTAATAGTCCCCAAAATGGGTCAAAATTGGACAAAACTGTGAGTGTTGACGACGGACACGTAAACGCACCCCGAGAATCGTCAATCATGGAAATCACTCTGGGGCCCCAAAACGGTGAGTAATAGTGCATGAAACAAACCAGAATCAGCCAAAAATGTGAGGATGACCGACACGTAAAAGCGCCCCAAGGTTCGTATGTCATGGAAATCACTTTGGGACCCGAAAACAGTGAGTAATAATCCACGAAACGGGCCAGAATCTGCCAAAATTGTGTGTTGATGATCGACACATAAACGCACCCTGGGTTTTCCAATCGTGGAAATCACTTCGGATCCCAAAACAGTGATTAATAGTCCACAAAACGGGCCAGAATCGGCTAAAATTGTGAGTGTTGATGACCTACACGTAATCGCACCCTGGGCTTCGTCAATCATGGAAATCACTCTGGGACCCCAAACAGTCAGTTACAGTACACGAAACAGGCCAGAATCGGCCAAACTTGCGAGTGTTGTTGACCAAAACGTAATCGCACCCTGGGGTTCAACAACTATGGAAATCACTTCGGGGACCCAAAACAGTGAGTAATAGTCCATGAAAACGGCCAGAATTGGACAAAACTGTGAGTGTTGACGACGCACACGTAAACACACCCGGGGATCGTCAATCGAGGAACTCGCTTTGGGAAACCAAAACAGTGAGCAATAGTCCAGGAAATGAGCCAGAATTGGCCAAAATTACGAGTGTTGATGACCGACACATAACGCACCTTGGGGTTCAATAACTATGGAAACCGCTTTGGGACCCAAAATGGTGAGTAATAGTCAACAAAATGGGTCAAAATTGGACAAAACTGTGAGTGTTGACGACGGACACGTAAACGCACCCCGAGAATTGTCAATCATGGAAATCACTCTGGGGCCCCAAAACGGTGAGTAATAGTGCACGAAACGGACCAGAATCAGCCAAAAATGTGAGTGTTGATGACCGACACGTAAAAGCGCCCCAGGGTTCGTATGTCGTGGAAATCACTTTGGGACCCGAAACAGTGAGTAATAATCCACGAAACGGGCCAGAATCAGCAAAAGTTGTGTGTTCATGACCGACACATAAATGCACCCTGGGGTTTTCCAATCGTGGAGATCACTCCGGATACCAAAACAGTGATTAATAGTCCACAAAACGGGCCAGAATCGCCTAAAATTGCGAGTGTTAATGACCTACACGTAATCGCACACTGGGCTTCGTCAATCATGGAAATCACTCCGGGACCCCAAACAGTCAGTTACAGTCCACGAAACGGGCCAGAATCGGCCAAACTTGCGAGTGTTGTTGACCAAAACATAATCGCACCCTGGGGTTCAACAACTATGGAAATCACTTCGGGGCCCCAACACGGTGAGTAATAGTCCATGAAAACGGCCAGAATTGGAAAAAACTGTGAGTGTAGACGACGCACACGTAAACACACCCGGGGATCGTCAATCGAGGAACTCGCTTAGGAAAACCAAAATAGTGAGTAACAGTCCAGGAAATGAGCCAGAATTGGCCAAAATTACGAGTGTTGATGACCGACACATAAGCGCACCTTGGGGTTCAATAACTATGGAAACAGCTTTGGGACCCCAAAATGGTGAGTAATAGTCAACAAAATGGGTCAAAATTGGACAAAACTGTGAGTGTTGACGACGGACACGTAAACGCACCCCGAGAATCGTCAATCATGGAAATCACTCTGGGCCCCAAAACTGTGAGTAATAGTGCACGAAACGGACCAGAATCAGCCAAAAATGTGAGTGTTAATGACTGACACGTAAAAGCGCCCCAAGGTTCGTATGTCGTGGAAATCACTTTGGGACCCGAAAACAGTAAGTAATAATCCACGAAACGGGCCAGAATCAGCCAACATTGTGTGTTGATGACCGACACATAAACGCACCCTGGGGTTTTCCAATCGTGGAAATCACTCCGGATCCCAAAATAGTGATTAATAGTCCAGAGAACAGGCCAGAATCGGCTAAAATTGCGAGTGTTGATGACCTACACGTAATCACACTCTAGGCTTCGTCAATCATGGAAATCACTCTGGGACCCCAAACAGTCAGTTACAGTCCACGAAACGGGCCAGAATCGGCCAAACTTGCGAGTGTTGTTGACCAAAACGTAATGGCACCCTGGGATTCAACAACTATGTAAATCACTTCGGGGCCCCAAAACGGTGAGTAATAGTCCACGAAAACGGCCAGAATTGGACAAAACTGTGAGTATTGACGACGCACACGTAAACACACCCGGGGATCATCAATCGAGGAAGTCGATTTGGGAAACCAAAACAGTGAGGAATAGTCCAGGAAATGAGCCAGAATTGGCCAGAATTACGAGTGTTGATGACCGACACATAAGCGCACCTTGGGGTTCAATAACTATGGAAACCGCTTTGGGACCCCAAAATGGTGAGTAATAGTCAACAAAATGGGTCAAAATTGGACAAAACTGTGAGTGTTGACGACGGACACGTAAACGCACCCCGAGAATCGTCAATCATGGAAATCACTCTGGGGCCCCAAAACGGTGAGTAATAGTGCATGAAACAAACCAGAATCAGCCAAAAATGTGAGGATGACCGACACGTAAAAGCGCCCCAAGGTTCGTATGTCATGGAAATCACTTTGGGACCCGAAAACAGTGAGTAATAATCCACGAAACGGGCCAGAATCTGCCAAAATTGTGTGTTGATGATCGACACATAAACGCACCCTGGGGTTTTCCAATCGTCGAGATCACTCCGGATCCCAAAACAGTGATTAATAGTCCACAAAATGGGCCAGAATCGGCTAAAATTGCGAGTGTTGATGACCTACACGTAATCGCACCCTGGGCTTCGTCAATCATGGAAATCACTCTGGGACCCCGAACAGTCAGTTACAGTCCACGAAACGGGCCAGAATCGGCCAATCTTGCGAGTGTTGTTGACCAAAACGTAATCGCACCCTGGGGTTCAACAACTATGGAAATCAATTCGGGGCCCCAACACGGTGAGTAATAGTCCATGAAAACGGCCAGAATTGGACAAAACTATGAGTGTTGATGACGCACACGTAAACACACCCGGGGATCGTCAATCGAGGAACTCGCTTTGGGAAACCAAAATAGTGAGTAATAGTCCAGGAAATGAGCCAGAATTGGCCAAAATTATGAGTGTTGATGACCGACACATAAGCGCACCTTGGGGTTCAATAACGATGGAAACCGCTTTGGGACCCCAAAATGGTGAGTAATAGTCAACAAAATGGGTCAAAATTGGACAAAACTGTGAGTGTTGACGACGGACACGTAAACGCACCCTGAGAATCGTCAATCATGGAAATCACTTTGGGGCCCCAAAACGGTGAGTAATAGTGCACGAAACGGACCAGAATCAGCCAAAAATGTGAGTGTTGATGACCGACACGTAAAAGCGCCCCAGGGTTCGTATGTCGTGGAAATCACTTTGGGACCCGAAACAGTGAGTAATAATCCACGAAACGGGCCAGAATCAGCCAAAATTGTGTGTTGATGACCGACACATAAACGCACCCTGGGGTTTTCCAATCGTGGAGATCACTCCGGATCCCAAAACAGTGATTAATAGTCCACAAAACGGGCCAGAATCGGCTAAAATTGCGAGTGTTGATGACCTACACGTAATCGCACCCTGCGCTTCGTCAATCATGGAAATCACTCTGGGACCCCAAACAGTCAGTTACAGTCCACGAAACGGGCCAGAATCGGCCAAACTTGTGAGTGTTGTTGACCAAAACATAATCGCACCCTGGGGTTCGACCACTATGGAAATCACTTCGGGGACCCAAAACGGTGAGTAATAGTTCATGAAAACGGCCAGAATTGGCTAAAACTGTGAGTGTTGATGATGCACACGTAAACACACCCGGGGATCGTCAATCGAGGAACTCGCTTTGGGAAACCAAAACAGTGAGCAATAGTCTAGGAAATGAGCCAGAATTGGCCAAAATTACGAGTGTTGATGACCGACACATAAGCGCACCTTGGGGTTCAATAACTATGGAAACCGCTTTGGGACCCCAAATGGTGAGTAATAGTCAACAAAATGGGTCAAAATTGGACAAAACTGTGAGTGTTGATGACGGACACGTAAACGCACCCCGAGAATCGTTAATCATGGAAATCACTCTGGGGCCCCAAAACGGTGAGTAATAGTGCACGAAACGGACCAGAATCAACCAAAAATGTGAGTGTTGATGACCGACACATAAAAGCGCCCCAGGGTTCGTATGTCGTGGAAATCACTTTGGGACCCGAAACAGTGAGTAATAATCCATGAAACGGGCCAGAATCAGCAAAAATTGTGTGTTGATGACCGACACATGAACGCACCCTGGGGTTTTCCAATCGTGGAGATCACTCCGGATCCCAAAACAGTGATTAATAGTCCACAAAATGGGCCAGAATCGGATAAAATTGCGAGTGTTGATGACCTACACGTAATCGCACCCTGGGCTTCGTCAATCATGGAAATCACTCTGGGACCCCAAACAGTCAGTTACAGTCCATGAAACGGGCCAGAATCGGCCAAACTTGTGAGTGTTGTTGACCAAAACATAATCGCACCCTGGGGTTCGACCACTATGGAAATCACTTCGGGGACCCAAAACGGTGAGTAATAGTTCATGAAAACGGCCAGAATTGGCTAAAACTGTGAGTGTTGATGATGCACACGTAAACACACCCGGGGATCGTCAATCGAGGAACTCGCTTTGGGAAACCAAAACAGTGAGCAATAGTCTAGGAAATGAGCCAGAATTGGCCAAAATTACGAGTGTTGATGACCGACACATAAGCGCACCTTGGGGTTCAATAACTATGGAAACCGCTTTGGGACCCCAAATGGTGAGTAATAGTCAACAAAATGGGTCAAAATTGGACAAAACTGTGAGTGTTGATGACGGACACGTAAACGCACCCCGAGAATCGTTAATCATGGAAATCACTCTGGGGCCCCAAAACGGTGAGTAATAGTGCACGAAACGGACCAGAATCAGCCAAAAATGTGAGTGTTGATGACCGACACGTAAAAGCGCCCCAGGGTTCGTATGTCATGGAAATCACTTTGGGACCCGAAACAGTGAGTAATAATCCATGAAACGGGCCAGAATCAGCAAAAATTGTGTGTTGATGACCGACACATAAACACACCCTAGGGTTTTCCAATCATGGAGATCACTCCGGATCCCAAAACAGTGATTAATAGTCCACAAAACGGGCCAGAATCGGCTAAAATTGCGAGTGTTGATGACCTACACGTAATCGCACCCTGGGCTTCGTCAATCATGGAAATCACTCTGGGACCCCGAACAGTCAGTTACAGTCCACGAAACGGGCCAGAATCGGCCAAACTTGCGAGTGTTGTTGACCAAAACATAATCGCACCCTGGGTTCAACAACTGTGGAAATTACTTCGGGGCCCCAACACGGTGAGTAATAGTCCAGGAAATGAGCCAGAATTGGCCAAAATTACGAGTGTTGATGACCGACACATAAGCGCACCTTGGGGTTCAATAACTATGGAAACCGCTTTGGGACCCCAAAATGGTGAGTAATAGTCAACAAAATGGGTCAAAATTGGACAAAACTATGAGTGTTGACGACGGACACGTAAACGCACGCCGAGAATCGTCAATCATGGAAATCACTCTGGGGCCCCAAAACTGTGAGTAATAGTGCACGAAACGGACCAGAATCAACCAAAAATGTGAGTGTTGATGACCGACACGTAAAAGCGCCCCAAGGTTCGTATGTCGTGGAAATCACTTTGGGACCCGAAAACAGTGAGTAATAATCCACGAAACGGGCCAAAATCAGCCAAAATTGTGTGTCGATGACCGACACATAAACGCACCATGGGGTTTTCCAATCGTGGAAATCACTCCGGATCCCAAAATAGTGATTAATAGTCCACAAAACGGGCCAGAATCGGCTAAAATTGCGAGTGTTGATGACCTACACGTAATCGCACCCTGGGCTTCGTCAATCGTGGAAATCACTCTGGGACCCCAAACAGTCAGGTACAGTCCACGAAACGGGCCAGAATCGGCCAAACTTGCGAGTGTTGTTGACCAAAACGTAATCGCACCCTGGGGTTCAACAACTATGTAAATCACTTCGAGGACCCAAAACGGTGAGTAATAGTCCATGAAAACGGCCAGAATTGGACAAAACTGTGAGTGTTGACGACGCACACGTAAACACACACGGGGATCGTCAATCGAGGAACTCGCTTTGGGAAACCAAAACAGTGAGCAATAGTCCAGGAAATGAGCCAGAATTGGCAAAAATTACGAGTGTTGATGACCGACACATAAGCGCACCTTGGGGTTAAATAACTATGGAAACCGCTTTGGGACCCAAAATGGTGAGTAATAGTCAACAAAATGGGCCAAAATTGGACAAAACTGTGAGTGTTGACGACGGACACGTAAACGCACCCCGAGAATTGTCAATCATGGAAATCACTCTCGGGCCCCAAAACGGTGAGTAATATTGCACGAAACGGACCAGAATCAGCCAAAAATGTGAGTGTTGATGACCGACACGTAAAAGCGCCATAGGGTTCGTATGTCGTGGAAATCACTTTGGGACCCGAAACAGTGAGTAATAATCCATGAAACGGGCCAAAATCAGCAAAACTTGTGTGTTGATGACCGACACATAAACGCACCCTAGGGTTTTCCAATCGCGGAGATCACTCCGGATCCCAAAACAGTGATTAATAGTCCACAAAACGGGCCAGAATCGGCTAAAATTGCGAGTGTTGATGACCTACACGTAATCGCACCCTGGGCTTCGTCAATCATGGAAATCACTCTGGGACCCCGAACAGTCAGTTACAGTCCACGAAACGGGCCAGAATCGGCCAAACTTGCGAGTGTTGTTGACCAAAACATAATCGCACCCTGGGTTCAACAACTGTGGAAATCACTTCGGGGCCCCAACACGGTGAGTAATAGTCCATGAAAACGGCCAGAATTGGACAAAACTGTGAGTGTTGACGACGCACATGTAAACACACCCGGGGATCGTCAATCGAGGAACTCGCTTTGGGAAACCAAAATAGTGAGTAATAGTCCAGGAAATGAGGCAGAATTGGCCAAAATTACGAGTGTTGATGACCGACACATAAGCGCACCTTGGGGTTCAATAACTATGGAAACCGCTTTGGGACCCCAAAATGGTGAGTAATAGTCAACAAAATGGGTCAAAATTGGACAAAACTGTGAGTGTTGACGACGGACACGTAAACGCACCCCGAGAATCGTCAATCATGGAAATCACTCTGGGGCCCCAAAACTGTGAGTAATAGTGCACGAAACGGACCAGAATCAACCAAAAATGTGAGTGTTGATGACCGACACGTAAAAGCGCCCCAAGGTTCGTATGTCGTGGAAATCACTTTGGGACCCGAAAACAATGAGTAATAATCCACGAAACGGGCCAAAATCAGCCAAAATTGTGTGTCGATGACCGACACATAAACGCACCATGGGGTTTTCCAATCGTGGAAATCACTCCGGATCCCAAAATAGTGATTAATAGTCCACAAAACGGGCCAGAATCGGCTAAAATTGCGAGTGTTGATGACCTACACGTAATCGCACCCTGGGCTTCGTCAATCATGGAAATCACTCTGGGACCCCAAACAGTCAGTTACAGTCCACGAAACGGGCCAGAATCGGCCAAACTTGCGAGTGTTGTTGACCAAAACGTAATCGCACCCTGGGGTTCAACAACTATGTAAATCACTTCGAGGACCCAAAACGGTGAGTAATAGTCCATGAAAACAGCCAGAATTGGACAAAACTGTGAGTGTTGACGACGCACACGTAAACACACACGGGGATCGTCAATCGAGGAACTCGCTTTGGGAAACCAAAACAGTGAGCAATAGTCCAGGAAATGAGCCAGAATTGGCAAAAATTACGAGTGTTGATGACCGACACATAAGCGCACCTTGGGGTTAAATAACTATGGAAACCGCTTTGGGACCCAAAATGGTGAGTAATAGTCAACAAAATGGGCCAAAATTGGACAAAACTGTGAGTGTTGACGACGGACACTTAAACGCACCCCGAGAATTGTCAATCATGGAAATCACTCTCGGGCCCCAAAACGGTGAGTAATAGTGCACGAAACGGACCAGAATCAGCCAAAAATGTGAGTGTTGATGACTGACACGTAAAAGCGCCCTAGGGTTCGTATGTCGTGGAAATCACTTTGGGACCCGAAACAGTGAGTAATAATCCATGAAACGGGCCAAAATCAGCAAAAATTGTGTGTTGATGACCGACACATAAACGCACCCTAGGGTTTTCCAATCGCGGAGATCACTCCGGATCCCAAAACAGTGATTAATAGTCCACAAAACGGGCCAGAATCGGCTAAAATTGCGAGTGTTGATGACCTACACGTAATCGCACCCTGGGCTTCGTCAATCATGGAAATCACTCTGGGACCCCGAACAGTCAGTTACAGTCCATGAAACGGGCCAGAATCGGCCAAACTTGCGAGTGTTGTTGACCAAAACATAATCGCACCCTGGGTTCGACAACTGTGGAAATCACTTCGGGGCCCCAACACGGTGAGTAATAGTCCATGAAAACGGCCAGAATTGGACAAAACTGTGAGTGTTGACGACGCACATGTAAACACACCCGGGGATCGTCAATCGAGGAACTCGCTTTGGGAAACCAAAATAGTGAGTAATAGTCCAGGAAATGAGCCATAATTGGCCAAAATTACGAGTGTTGATGACCGACACATAAGCGCACCTTGGGGTTCAATAACTATGGAAACCGCTTTGGGACCCCAAAATGGTGAGTAATAGTCAACAAAATGGGTCAAAATTGGACAAAACTGTGAGTGTTGACGACGGACACGTAAACGCACCCCGAGAATCGTCAATCATGGAAATCACTCTGGGGCCCCAAAACTGTGAGTAATAGTGCACGAAACGGACCAGAATCAACCAAAAATGTGAGTGTTGATGACCGACACGTAAAAGCGCCCAAAGGTTCGTATGTCGTGGAAATCACTTTGGGACCCGAAAACAATGAGTAATAATCCACGAAACGGGCCAAAATCAGCCAAAATTGTGTGTCGATGACCGACACATAAACGCACCATGGGGTTTTCCAATCGTGGAAATCACTCCGGATCCCAAAATAGTGATTAATAGTCCACAAAACGGGCCAGAATCGGCTAAAATTGCGAGTGTTGATGACCTACACGTAATCGCACCCTGGGCTTCGTCAATCATGGAAATCACTCTGGGACCCCAAACAGTCAGTTACAGTCCACGAAACGGGCCAGAATCGGCCAAACTTGCGAGTGTTGTTGACCAAAACGTAATCGCACCCTGGGGTTCAACAACTATGTAAATCACTTCGAGGACCCAAAACGGTGAGTAATAGTCCATGAAAACGGCCAGAATTGGACAAAACTGTGAGTGTTGACGACGCACACGTAAACACACACGGGGATCGTCAATCGAGGAACTCGCTTTGGGAAACCAAAACAGTGAGCAATAGTCCAGGAAATGAGCCAGAATTGGCAAAAATTACGAGTGTTGATGACCGACACATAAGCGCACCTTGGGGTTAAATAACTATGGAAACCGCTTTGGGACCCAAAATGGTGAGTAATAGTCAACAAAATGGGCCAAAATTGGACAAAACTGTGAGTGTTGACGACGGACACGTAAACGCACCCCGAGAATTGTCAATCATGGAAATCACTCTCGGGCCCCAAAACGGTGAGTAATATTGCACGAAACGGACCAGAATCAGCCAAAAATGTGAGTGTTGATGACCGACACGTAAAAGCGCCATAGGGTTCGTATGTCGTGGAAATCACTTTGGGACCCGAAACAGTGAGTAATAATCCATGAAACGGGCCAAAATCAGCAAAACTTGTGTGTTGATGACCGACACATAAACGCACCCTAGGGTTTTCCAATCGCGGAGATCACTCCGGATCCCAAAACAGTGATTAATAGTCCACAAAACGGGCCAGAATCGGCTAAAATTGCGAGTGTTGATGACCTACACGTAATCGCACCCTGGGCTTCGTCAATCATGGAAATCACTCTGGGACCCCGAACAGTCAGTTACAGTCCACGAAACGGGCCAGAATCGGCCAAACTTGCGAGTGTTGTTGACCAAAACATAATCGCACCCTGGGTTCAACAACTGTGGAAATCACTTCGGGGCCCCAACACGGTGAGTAATAGTCCATGAAAACGGCCAGAATTGGACAAAACTGTGAGTGTTGACGACGCACATGTAAACACACCCGGGGATCGTCAATCGAGGAACTCGCTTTGGGAAACCAAAATAGTGAGTAATAGTCCAGGAAATGAGGCAGAATTGGCCAAAATTACGAGTGTTGATGACCGACACATAAGCGCACCTTGGGGTTCAATAACTATGGAAACCGCTTTGGGACCCCAAAATGGTGAGTAATAGTCAACAAAATGGGTCAAAATTGGACAAAACTGTGAGTGTTGACGACGGACACGTAAACGCACCCCGAGAATCGTCAATCATGGAAATCACTCTGGGGCCCCAAAACTGTGAGTAATAGTGCACGAAACGGACCAGAATCAACCAAAAATGTGAGTGTTGATGACCGACACGTAAAAGCGCCCCAAGGTTCGTATGTCGTGGAAATCACTTTGGGACCCGAAAACAATGAGTAATAATCCACGAAACGGGCCAAAATCAGCCAAAATTGTGTGTCGATGACCGACACATAAACGCACCATGGGGTTTTCCAATCGTGGAAATCACTCCGGATCCCAAAATAGTGATTAATAGTCCACAAAACGGGCCAGAATCGGCTAAAATTGCGAGTGTTGATGACCTACACGTAATCGCACCCTGGGCTTCGTCAATCATGGAAATCACTCTGGGACCCCAAACAGTCAGTTACAGTCCACGAAACGGGCCAGCATCGGCCAAACTTGCGAGTGTTGTTGACCAAAACGTAATCGCACCCTGGGGTTCAACAACTATGTAAATCACTTCGAGGACCCAAAACGGTGAGTAATAGTCCATGAAAACGGCCAGAATTGGACAAAACTGTGAGTGTTGACGACGCACACGTAAACACACCCGGGGATCGTCAATCGAGGAACTCGCTTTGGGAAACCAAAACAGTGATCAATAGTCCAGGAAATGAGCCAGAATTGGCCAAAATTACGAGTGTTGATGACCGACACATAAGCGCACCTTGGGGTTCAATAACTATGGAAACCGCTTTGGGACCCAAAATGGTGAGCAATAGTCAACAAAATGGGTCAAAATTGGACAAAACTATGAGTGTTGACGACGGACACGTAAACGCACCCCGAGAATCGTCAATCATGGAAATCACTCTGGGCCCCAAAACGGTGAGTAATAGTGCACGAAATGGACCAGAATCAGCCAAAAATGTGAGTGTTGATGACCGACACGTAAAAGCGCCCCAGGGTTCGTATGTCGTGGAAATCACTTTGGGACCCGAAACAGTGAGTAATAATCCATGAAACGGGCCAGAATCAGCAAAAATTGTGTGTTGATGACCGACACATAAACGCACCCTAGGGTTTTCCAATCGCGGAGATCACTCCGGATCCCAAAACAGTGATTAATAGTCCACAAAACGGGCCAGAATCGGCTAAAATTGCGAGTGTTGATGACCTACACGTAATCGCACCCTGGGCTTCGTCAATCATGGAAATCACTCTGGGACCCCGAACAGTCAGTTACAGTCCACGAAACGGGCCAGAATCGGCCAAACTTGCGAGTGTTGTTGACCAAAACATAATCGCACCCTGGGTTCAACAACTGTGGAAATCACTTCGGGGCCCCAACACGGTGAGTAATAGTCCATGAAAACGGCCAGAATTGGACAAAACTGTGAGTGTTGACGACGCACATGTAAACACACCCGGGGATCGTCAATCGAGGAACTCGCTTTGGGAAACCAAAATAGTGAGTAATAGTCCAGGAAATGAGCCAGAATTGGCCAAAATTACGAGTGTTGATGACCGACACATAAGCGCACCTTGGGGTTCAATAACTATGGAAACCGCTTTGGGACCCCAAAATGGTGAGTAATAGTCAACAAAATGGGTCAAAATTGGACAAAACTGTGAGTGTTGACGACGGACACGTAAACGCACCCCGAGAATCGTCAATCATGGAAATCACTCTGGGGCCCCAAAACTCTGAGTAATAGTGCACGAAACGGACCAGAATCAACCAAAAATGTGAGTGTTGATGACCGACACGTAAAAGCGCCCCAAGGTTCGTATGTCGTGGAAATCACTTTGGGACCCGAAAACAATGAGTAATAATCCACGAAACGGGCCAAAATCAGCCAAAATTGTGTGTCGATGACCGACACATAAACGCACCATGGGGTTTTCCAATCGTGGAAATCACTCCGGATCCCAAAATAGTGATTAATAGTCCACAAAACAGGCCAGAATCGGCTAAAATTGCGAGTGTTGATGACCTACACGTAATCGCACCCTGGGCTTCGTCAATCATGGAAATCACTCTGGGACCCCAAACAGTCAGTTACAGTCCACGAAACGGGCCAGCATCGGCCAAACTTGCGAGTGTTGTTGACCAAAACGTAATCGCACCCTGGGGTTCAACAACTATGTAAATCACTTCGAGGACCCAAAACGGTGAGTAATAGTCCATGAAAACGGCCAGAATTGGACAAAACTGTGAGTGTTGACGACGCACACGTAAACACACCCGGGGATCGTCAATCGAGGAACTCGCTTTGGGAAACCAAAACAGTGATCAATAATCCAGGAAATGAGCCAGAATTGGCCAAAATTACGAGTGTTGATGACCGACACATAAGCGCACCTTGGGGTTCAATAACTATGGAAACCGCTTTGGGACCCAAAATGGTGAGCAATAGTCAACAAAATGGGTCAAAATTGGACAAAACTATGAGTGTTGACGACGGACACGTAAACGCACCCCGAGAATCGTCAATCATGGAAATCACTCTGGGCCCCAAAACGGTGAGTAATAGTGCACGAAATGGACCAGAATCAGCCAAAAATGTGAGTGTTGATGACCGACACGTAAAAGCGCCCCAGGGTTCGTATGTCGTGGAAATCACTTTGGGACCCGAAACAGTGAGTAATAATCCATGAAACGGGCCAGAATCAGCAAAAATTGTGTGTTGATGACCGACACATAAACGCACCCTAGGGTTTTCCAATCGTGGAGATCACTCCGGATCCCAAAACAGTGATTAATAGTCCACAAAACGGGCCAGAATCGGCTAAAATTGCGAGTGTTGATGACCTACACGTAATCGCACCCTGGGCTTCGTCAATCATGGAAATCACTCTCGGACCCCGAACAGTCAGTTACAGTCCACGAAACGGGCCAGAATCGGCCAAACTTGCGAGTGTTGTTGACCAAAACATAATCGCACCCTGGGTTCAACAACTGTGGAAATCACTTCGGGGCCCCAACACGGTGAGTAATAGTCCATGAAAACGGCCAGAATTGGACAAAACCGTGAGTGTTGACGACGCACACGTAAACACACCCGGGGATCGTCAATCGAGGAACTCGCTTTGGGAAACCAAAATAGTGAGTAATAGTCCAGGAAATGAGCCAGAATTGGCCAAAATTACGAGTGTTGATGACCGACACATAAGCGCACCTTGGGGTTCAATAACTATGGAAACCGCTTTGGGACCCCAAAATGGTGAGTAATAGTCAACAAAATGGGTCAAAATTGGACAAAACTATGAGTGTTGACGACGGACACGTAAACGCACCCCGAGAATCGTCAATCATGGAAATCACTCTGGGGCCCCAAAACTGTGAGTAATAGTGCACGAAACGGACCAGAATCAACCAAAAATGTGAGTGTTGATGACCGACACGTAAAAGCGCCCCAAGGTTCGTATGTCGTGGAAATCACTTTGGGACCCGAAAACAGTGAGTAATAATCCACGAAACGGGCCAAAATCAGCCAAAATTGTGTGTCGATGACCGACACATAAACGCACCATGGGGTTTTCCAATCGTGGAAATCACTCCGGATCCCAAAATAGTGATTAATAGTCCACAAAACGGGCCAGAATCGGCTAAAATTGCGAGTGTCGATGACCTACACGTAATCGCACCCTGGGCTTCGTCAATCATGGAAATCACTCTGGGACCCCAAACAGTCAGTTACAGTCCACGAAACGGGCCAGAATCGGCCAAACTTGCGGGCGTTGTTGACCAAAACGTAATCGCACCCTGGGGTTCAACAACTATGTAAATCACTTCGAGGACCCAAAACGGTGAGTAATAGTCCATGAAAACGGCCAGAATTGGACAAAACTGTGAGTGTTGACGACGCACATGTAAACACACACGGGGATCGTCAATCGAGGAACTCGCTTTGGGAAACCAAAACAGTGAGCAATAGTCCAGGAAATGAGCTAGAATTGGCCAAAATTACGAGTGTTGATGACCGACACACAAGCGCACCTTGGGGTTAAATAACTATGGAAACCGCTTTGGGACCCAAAATGGTGAGTAATAGTCAACAAAATGGGCCAAAATTGGACAAAACTGTGAATGTTGACGACGGACACGTAAACGCATCCCGACAATTGTCAATCATGGAAATCACTCTCGGGCCCCAAAACGGTGAGTAATAGTGCACGAAACGGACCAGAATCAGCCAAAAATGTGAGTGTTGATGACCGACACGTAAAAGCGCCCCAGGGTTCGTATGTCGTGGAAATCACTTTGGGACCCGAAACAGTGAGTAATAATCCATGAAACGGGCCAGAATCAGCAAAAATTGTGTGTTGATGACCGACACATAAACGCACCCTAGGGTTTTCCAATCGCGGAGATCACTCCGGATCCCAAAACAGTGATTAATAGTCCACAAAACGGGCCAGAGTCGGCTAAAATTGCGAGTGTTGATGACCTACACGTAATCGCACCCTGGGCTTCGTCAATCATGGAAATCACTCTGGGACCCCGAACAGTCAGTTACAGTCCACGAAACGGGCCAGAATCGGCCAAACTTGCGAGTGTTGTTGACGAAAACATAATCGCACCCTGGGTTCAACAACTGTGGAAATCACTTCGGGGCCCCAACACGATGAGTAATAGTCCATGAAAACGGCCAGAATTGGACAAAACTGTGAGTGTTGATGACGCACATGTAAACACACCCGGGGATCGTCAATCGAGGAACTCGCTTTGGGAAACCAAAATAGTGAGTAATAGTCCAGGAAATGAGCCAGAATTGGCCAAAATTACGAGTGTTGATGACTGACACATAAGCGCACCTTGGGGTTCAATAACTATGGAAACCGCTTTGGGACCCCAAAATGGTGAGTAATAGTCAACAAAATGGGTCAAAATTGGACAAAACTGTGAGTGTTGACGACGGACACGTAAACGCACCCCGAGAATCGTCAATCATGGAAATCACTCTGGGGCCCCAAAACTGTGAGTAATAGTGCACGAAACGGACCAGAATCAACCAAAAATGTGAGTGTTGATGACCGACACGTAAAAGCGCCCCAAGGTTCGTATGTCGTGGAAATCACTTTGGGACCCGAAAACAGTGAGTAATAATCCACGAAACGGGCCAAAATCAGCCAAAACTGTGTGTCGATGACCGACACATAAACGCACCATGGGGTTTTCCAATCGTGGAAATCACTCCGGATCCCAAAATAGTGATTAATAGTCCACAAAACGGGCCAGAATCGGCTAAAATTGCGAGTGTTGATGACCTACACGTAATCGCACCCTGGGCTTCGTCAATCATGGAAATCACTCTGGGACCCCAAACAGTCAGTTACAGTCCACGAAACGGGCCAGAATCGGCCAAACTTGCGGGTGTTGTTGACCAAAACATAATCGCACCCTGGGGTTCAACAACTATGTAAATCACTTCGGGGACCCAAAACGGTGAGTAATAGTCCATGAAAACGGCCAGAATTGGACAAAACTGTGAGTGTTGACGACGCACACGTAAACACACCCGGGGATCGTCAATCGAGGAACTCGCTTTGGGAAACCAAAACAGTGATCAATAGTCTAGGAAATGAGCCAGAATTGGCCAAAATTACGAGTGTTGATGACCGACACATAAGCGCACCTTGGGGTTCAATAACTATGGAAACCGCTTTGGGACCCCAAAATGGTGAGTAATAGTCAACAAAATGGGTCAAAATTTGACAAAACTGTGAGTGTTGACGACGGACACGTAAACGCACCCCGAGAATCGTCAATCATGGAAATCACTCTGGGGCCCCAAAACTGTGAGTAATAGTGCACGAAACGGACCAGAATCAGCCAAAAATGTGAGTGTTGATGACCGACACGTAAAAGCGCCCCAAGGTTCGTATGTCGTGGAAATCACTTTGGGACCCGAAAACAGTGAGTAATAATCCACGAAACGGGCCAAAATCAGCCAAAATTGTGTGTTGATGACCGACACATAAACGCACCATGGGGTTTTCCAATCGTGGAAATCACTCCGGATCCCAAAATAGTGATTAATAGTCCACAAAACGGGCCAGAATCGGCTAAAATTGCGAGTGTTGATGACCTACACGTAATCGCACCCTGGGCTTCGTCAATCATGGAAATCACTCTGGGACCCCAAACAGTCAGTTACAGTCGACGAAACGGGCCAGAATCGGCCAAACTTGCGAGTGTTGTTGACCAAAACGTAATCGCACCCTGGGGTTCAACAACTATGTAAATCACTTCGAGGACCCAAAACGGTGAGTAATAGTCCATGAAAACGGCCAGAATTGGACAAAACTGTGAGTGTTGACGACACACACGTAAACACACCCGGGGATCGTCAATCGAGGAACTCGCTTTGGGAAACCAAAACAGTGATCAATAGTCCAGGAAATGAGCCAGAATTGGCCAAAATTACGAGTGTTGATGACCGACACATAAGCGCACCTTGGGGTTCAATAACTATGGAAACCGCTTTGGGACCCAAAATGGTGAGCAATAGTCAACAAAATGGGTCAAAATTGGACAAAACTGTGAGTGTTGACGACGGACACGTAAACGCACCCCGAGAATCGTCAATCATGGAAATCACTCTGGGCCCCAAAACGATGAGTAATAGTGCACGAAACGGACCAGAATCAGCCAAAAATGTGAGTGTTGATGACCGACACGTAAAAGCGCCCCAGGGTTCGTATGTCGCGGAAATCACTTTGGGACCCGAAACAGTGAGTAATAATCCACGAAACGGGCCAGAATCAGCAAAAATTGTGTGTTGATGACCGACACATAAACGCACCCTGGGGTTTTCCAATCGTGGAGATCACTCCGGATCCCAAAACAGTGATTAATAGTCCACAAAACGGGCAAGAGTCGGCTAAAATTGCGAGTGTTGATGACCTACACGTAATCGCACCCTGGGCTTCGTCAATCATGGAAATCACTCTGGGACCCCAAACAGTCAGTTACAGTCCACGAAGCGGGCCAGAATCGGCCAAACTTGCGAGTGTTGTTGACCAAAACATAATCGCACCCTGGGGTTCAACCACTATGGAAATCACTTCGGGGCCCCAAAACGGTGAGTAATAGTCCACGAAAACGGCCAGAATTGGACAAAACTGTGAGTGTTGACGATGCACACGTAAACACACCCGGGGATCGTCAATCGAGGAACTCGCTTTGGGAAACCAAAATAGTGAGTAATAGTCCAGGAAATGAGCCAGAATTGGCCAAAATTACGACTGTTGATGACCGACACATAAGCGCACCTTGGGGTTCAATAACTATGGAAACCGCTTTGGGACCCAAAATGGTGAGAAATAGTCAACAAAATGGGTCAAAATTGGACAAAACTGTGAGTGTTGACGACGGACACGTAAACGCACCCCGAGAATCGTCAATCATGGAAATCACTCTGGGCCCCAAAACGGTGAGTAATAGTGCACGAAACGGACCAGAATCAGCCAAAAATGTGAGTGTTGATGACCGACATGTAAAAGCGCCCCAGGGTTCGTATGTCGTGGAAATCACTTTGGGACCCGAAACAGTGAGTAATAATCCACGAAACGGGCCAGAATCAGCAAAAATTGTGTGTTGATGACCGACACATAAACGCACCCTGGGGTTTTCCAATCGTGGAGATCACTCCGGATCCCAAAACAGTGATTAATAGTCCACAAAACGGGCAAGAATCGGCTAAAATTGCGAGTGTTGATGACCTACACGTAATCGCACCCTGGGCTTCGTCAATCATGGAAATCACTCTGGGACTCCAAACAGTCAGTTACAGTCCACGAAACAGGCCAGAATCGGCCAAACTTGCGAGTGTTGTTGACCAAAACATAATCGCACCCTGGGGTTCAACCACTATGGAAATCACTTCGGGGCCCCAAAACGGTGAGTAATAGTCCATGAAAACGGCTAGAATTGGACAAAACTGTGAGTGTTGACGATGCACACGTAAACACACCCGGGGATCGTCAATCGAGGAACTCGCTTTGGGAAACCAAAACAGTGTGCAATAGTCCAGGAAATGAGCCAGAATTGGCCAAAATTACGAGTGTTGGTGACCAACACATAAGCGCACCATGGGGTTCAATAACTATGGAAACCGCTTTGGGACCCAAAATGGTGAGTAATAGTCAACAAAATGGGTCAAAATTGGACAAAACTGTGAGTGTTGACGACGGACACATAAACGCACCCCGAGAATCGTCAATCATGGAAATCACTCCGGGGCCCCAAAACGGTGAGTAATAGTGCACGAAACGGACCAGAATCAGCCAAAAATGTGAGTGTTGATGACCGACACATAAAAGGGCCCCAGGGTTCGTATGTCGTGGAAATCACTTTGGGACCCGAAACAGTGAGTAATAATCCACGAAACGGGCCAGAATCAGCAAAAATTGTGTGTTGATGACCGACACATAAACGCACCCTGGGGTTTTCCAATCGTGGAGATCACTCCGGATCCCAAAACAGTGATTAATAGTCCACAAAACGGGGCAGAATCGGCTAAAATTGCGAGTGTTGATGACCTACACGTAATCGCACCCTGGGCTTCGTCAATCATGGAAATCACTCTGGGACCCCAAACAGTCAGTTACAGTCCACGAAACGGGCCAGAATCGGCCAAACTTGCGAGTGTTGTTGATCAAAACATAATCGCACCCTGGGGTTCAACCACCATGGAAATCACTTCGGGGCCCCAAAACGGTGAGTAATAGTCCATGAAAACGGCCAGAATTGGACAAAACTGTGAGTGTTGACGATGCACACGTAAACACACCCGGGGATCGTCAATCGAGGAACTCGCTTTGGGAAACCAAAATAGTGAGTAATAGTCCAGGAAATGAGCCAGAATTGGCCAAAATTACGAGTGTTGATGACCGACACATAAGCGCACCTTGGGGTTCAATAACTATGGAAACCGCTTTGGGACCAAAAATGGTGAGTAATAGTCAACAAAATGGGTCAAAATTGGACAAAACTGTGAGTGTTGACGACGGACACGTAAACGCACCCCGAGAATCGTCAATCATGGAAATCACTCCGGGGCCCCAAAACGGTGAGTAATAGTGCACGAAACGGACCAGAATCAGCCAAAAATGTGAGTGTTGATGACCGACACGTAAAAGTGCCCCAGGGTTCGTATGTCGTGGAAATCACTTTGGGACCCGAAACAGTGAGTAATAATCCACGAAACGGGCCAGAATCAGCCAAAATTGTGTGTTGATGACCGACACATAAACGCACCCTGGGGTTTTCCAATCGTGGAGATCACTCCGGATCCCAAAACAGTGATTAATAGTCCACAAAACAGGCCAGAATCGGCTAAAATTGCGAGTGTTGATGACCTACACCTAATCGCACCCTGGGCCTCGTCAATCATGGAAATCACTCTGGGACCCCAAACGGTCAGTTAAAGTCCACGAAACGGGCCAGAAGCGGCCAAACTTGCGTGTGTTGTTGACCAAAACGTAATCGCACCCTGGGGTTCAACAACTATGGAAATCACTTCGGGGACCCAAAACGGTGAGTAATAGTCCATGAAAACGGCCAGAATTGGACAAAACTGTGAGTGTTGACGACGCACACGTAAACACACCCGGGGATCGTCAATCGAGGAACTCGCTTTGGGAAACCAAAACAGTGAGCAATAGTCCAGGAAATGAGCCAGAATTGGCCAAAATTACGAGTGTTGATGACCGACACATAAGCGCACCTTGGGGTTCAATAACTATGGAAACCGCTTTGGGACCCAAATTGGTCAGTAATAGTCAACAAAATGGGTCAAAATTGGACAAAACTATGAGTGTTGACGACGGACACATAAACGCACCCCGAGAATCGTCAATCATGGAAATCACTCTGGGGCCCCAAAATGGTGAGTAATAGTGCATGAAACGGACCAGAATAAGCCAAAAATGTGAGTGTTGATGACCGACACGAAAAAGGGCCCCAGGGTTCGTATGTCGTGGAAATCACTTTGGGACCCGAAAGAGTGAGTAATAATCCACGAAACGGGCCAGAATCAGCAAAAATTGTGTGTTGATGACCGACACATAAACGCACCCTGGGGTTTTCCAATCGTGGAGATCACTCCGGATCCCAAAACAGTGATTAATAGTCCACAAAACGGGCCAGAATCTGCTAAAATTGCGAGTGTTAATGACCTACACGTAATCGCACCCTGGGCTTCATCAATCATGGAAATCACTCTGGGACCCCAAACAGTCAGTTACAGTCCACGAAACGGGCCAGAATCAGCCAAACTTGCGAGTGTTGTTGACCAAAACATAATCGCACCCTGGGGTTCAACCACTATGGAAATCACTTCGGGGCCCCAAAACGGTGAATAATAGTCCATGAAAACGGCCAGAATTGGACAAAACTGTGAGTGTTGACGATGCGCACGTAAACACACCCGGGGATCGTCAATCGAGGAACTCGCTATGGGAAACCAAAATAGTGAGTAATAGTCCAGGAAATGAGCCAGAATTGGCCAAAATTATGAGTGTTGATGACCGACACATAAGCGCACCTTGGGGTTCAATAACTATGGAAACCGCTTTGGGACCCCAAAATGGTGAGTAATAGTCAACAAAATGGGTCAAAATTGGACAAAACTGTGAGTGTTGACGACGGACACGTAAACGCACCCCGAGAATCGTCAATCATGGAAATCACTCTGGGGCCCCAAAACTGTGAGTAATAGTGCACGAAACGGACCAGAATCAGCCAAAAATGTGAGTGTGGATGACCGACACGTAAAAGCGCCCCAAGGTTCGTATGTCGTGGAAATCACTTTGGGACCCGAAAACAGTGAGTAATAATCCATGAAATGGTCCAGAATCAGCCAAAATTGTGTGTTGATGACCGACACATAAACTCACCCTAGGGTTTTCCAATCGTGGAAATCACTCCGGATCCCAAAATAGTGATTAATAGTCCACAAAACGGGCCAGAATCGGCTAAAATTGCGAGTGTTGATGACCTACACGTAATCGCACCCTGGGCTTCGTCAATCATGGAAATCAATCTAGGACCCCAAACAGTCAGTTACAGTCCACGAAACGGGCCAGAAGCGGCCAAACTTGCGAGTGTTTGTTGACCAAAACGTAATCGCACCCTGGGGTTCA
Source organism: Triticum dicoccoides (assembly GCF_002162155.2). Lineage (NCBI taxonomy): Eukaryota > Viridiplantae > Streptophyta > Magnoliopsida > Poales > Poaceae > Triticum > Triticum dicoccoides. Next base: position 34,979 of record NW_021175410.1, read on the forward strand.
ACAACTATGGAAATCACTTCGGGGACCCAAAACGGTGAGTAATAGTCCATGAAAACGGCTAGAATTGGACAAAACTGTGAGTGTTGACGACGCACACGTAAACACACCCGGGGATCGTCAATCGAGGAACTCGCTTTGGGAAACCAAAACAGTGAGCAATAGTATAGGAAATGAGCCAGAATTGGCCAAAATTACGAGTGTTGATGACCGACACATAAGCGCACCGTGGGGTTCAATAACTATGGAAACCGCTTTGGGACCCAAAATGGTGAGTAATAGTCAACAAAATGGGTCAAAATTGGACAAAACTGTGAGTGTTGACGACGGACACCGAGAATTGTCAATCATGGAAATCACTCTGGGGCCCCAAAACGGTGAGTAATAGTGCACGAAATGGACCAGAATCAGCCAAAAATGTGAGTGTTGATGACCGACACGTAAAAGCGCCCCAGGGTTCGTATGTCGTGGAAATCACTTTGGGACCAGAAACGGTGAGTAATAATCAACGAAACGGGCCAGAATCAGCCAAAATTGTCTGTTGATGACCGACACATCAACGCACACTGGGTTTTTCAATCATGGAGATCACTCCGGATCCCAAAACAGTGATTAATAGTCCAAAAAACGGGCCAGAATCGGCTAAAATTGCGAGTGTTGATGACCTACACGTAATCGCACCCTGGGCTTCGTCAATCATGGAAATCACTCTGGGACCCCAAACAGTCAGTTACAATCCACGAAACAGGCCAAAATCAGCCAAACTTGCGAGTGTTGTTGACCAAAACGTAATCGCACCCTGGGGTTCAACAACTATGGAAATCACTTCGGGGACCCAAAACGGTGAGTAATAGTCCATGAAAACGGCCAGAATTGGAAAAAACTGAGAGTGTTGACGACGCACACGTAAACACACCCTGGGGATCGTCAATCGAGGAACTCGCTTTGGGAAACCAAAACAGTGATCAATAGTCCAGGAAATGAGCCAGAATTGGCCAAAATTACGAGTGTTGATGACCGACACATAAGCGCACCTTGGGGTTTAATAACTGTGGAAACCGCTTTGGGACCCCAAAATGGTGAGTAATAGTCAACAAAATGGGTCAAACTTGGACAAAACTGTGAGTGTTGACGACGGACACGTAAACGCACCCCGAGAATCGTCAATCATGGAAATCACTCTGGGCCCCAAAACGGTGAGTAATAGTGCACGAAACGGACTAGAATCAGCCAAAAATGTGATTGTTGATGACCGACACGTAAAAGCGCCCCAGGGTTCGTATGTCGTGGAAATCACTTTGGGACCCGAAACAGTGAGTAATAATCCACGAAACGGGCCAGAATCAGCAAAAATTGTGTGTTGATGACCGACACATAAACGCACCCTGGGTTTTCCAATCGTGGAGATCACTCCGAATCCCAAAACAGTGATTAATAGTCCACAAAACGGGCCAGAATCGGCTAAAATTGCGAGTGTTGATGACCTACACGTAATCGCACCCTGGGCTTCGTCAATCATGGAAATCACTCTGGGACCCGAAACAGTCAGTTACAGTCCACGAAACGGGCCTGAACCGGCCAAACTTGCGAGTGTTGTTGACGAAAACGTAATCGCACCCTGGGGTTCAACAACTATGTAAATCACTTCGGGGACCCAAAACGGTGAGTAATAGTCCATGAAAACGGCCAGAATTGGACAAAATTGAGAGTGTTGACAACGCATACGTAAACACACCCGGGGATCGTCAATCGAGGAACTCGCTTTGGGAAACCAAAACAGTGATCAATAGTCCAGGAAATGAGCCAGAATTGGCCAAAATTACGAGTGTTGATGACCGACACATAAGCGCACCTTGGGGTTCAATAACTATGGAAACCGCTTTGGGACCCAAAATGGTGAGTAATAGTCAACAAAATGGGTCAAAATTGGACAAAACTGTGAGTGTTGACGACGGACACGTAAACGCACCCCGAGAATCATCAATCATGGAAATCACTCTGGGCCCCAAAACGGTGAGTAATAGTGCACGAAACGGACCAGAATCAGCCAAAAATGTGAGTGTTGATGACCGACACGTAAAAGGGCCCCAGGGTTCGTATGTCGTGGAAATCACTTTGGGACCCGAAACAGTGAGTAATAATCCACGAAACGGGCCAGAATCAGCAAAAATTGTGTGTTGATGACCGACACATAAACGCACCCTGGGGTTTTCCAATCGTGGAGATCACTCCGGATCCCAAAACAGTGATTAATAGTCCACAAAACGGGCCAGAATCGGCTAAAATTGCGAGTGTTGATGACCTACACGTAATCGCACCCTGGGCTTCGTCAATTATGGAAATCACTCTGGGACCCCAAACAGTCAGTTACAGTCCACGAAACGGGCCAGAATCGGCCAAACTTGCGAGTGTTGTTGATCAAAACATAATCGCACCCTGGGGTTCAACCACCATGGAAATCACTTTGGGGCCCCAAAACGGTGAGTAATAGTCCATGAAAACGGCCAGAATTGGACAAAACTGTGAGTGTTGACGATGCACACGTAAACACACCCGGGGATCGTCAATCGAGGAACTCGCTTTGGGAAACCAAAATAGTGAGCAATAGTCCAGGAAATGAGCCAGAATTGGCCAAAATTACGAGTGTTGATGACCGACACATAAGCGCACCTTGGGGTTCAATAACTATGGAAACCGCTTTGGGACCAAAAATGGTGAGTAATAGTCAACAAAATGGGTCAAAATTGGACAAAACTGTGAGTGTTGACGACGGACACGTAAACGCACCCCGAGAATCGTCAATCATGGAAATCACTCCGGGGCCCCAAAACGGTGAGTAATAGTGCACGAAACGGACCAGAATCAGCCAAAAATGTGAGTGTTGATGACCGACACGTAAAAGTGCCCCAGGGTTCGTATGTCGTGGAAATCACTTTGGGACCCGAAACAGTGAGTAATAATCCACGAAACGGGCCAGAATCAGCCAAAATTGTGTGTTGATGACCGACACATAAACGCACCCTAGGGTTTTCCAATCGTGGAGATCACTCCGGATCCCAAAACAGTGATTAATAGTCCACAAAACGGGCCAGAATCGGCTAAAATTGCGAGTGTTGATGACCTACACGTAATCGCACCCTGGGCCTCGTCAATCATGGAAATCACTCTGGGACCCCAAACGGTCAGTTAAAGTCCACGAAACGGGCCAGAAGCGGCCAAACTTGCGAGTGTTGTTGACCAAAACGTAATCGCACCCTGGGGTTCAACAACTATGGAAATCACTTCGGGGACCCAAAACGGTGAGTAATAGTCCATGAAAACGGCCAGAATTCGACAAAACTGTGAGTGTTGACGACGCACACGTAAACACACCCGGGGATCGTCAATCGAGGAACTCGCTTTGGGAAACCAAAACAGTGAGCAATAGTCCAGGAAATGAGCCAGAATTGGCCAAAATTACGAGTGTTGATGACCGACACATAAGCGCACCTTGGGGTTCAATAACTATGGAAACCGCTTTGGGACCCAAAATGGTCAGTAATAGTCAACAAAATGGGTAAAAATTGGACAAAACCGTGAGTGTTGACGACGGACACATAAACGCACCCCGAGAATCGTCAATCATGGAAATCACTCTGGGGCCCCAAAACGGTGAGTAATAGTGCACGAAACGGACCAGAATCAGCCAAAAATGTGAGTGTTGATGACCGACACGAAAAAGGGCCCCAGGGTTCGTATGTCGTGGAAATCACTTGGGACCCGAAACAGTGAGTAATAATCCACGAAACGGGACAGAATCGGCAAAAATTGTGTGTTGATGACCGACACATAAACACACCCTGGGGTTTTCCAATCGTGGAGATCACTCCGGATCCCAAAACAGTGATTAATAGTCCACAAAACGGGCCAGAATCGGCTAAAATTGCGAGTGTTGATGACCTACACGTAATCGCACCCTGGGCTTCATCAATCATGGAAATCACTCTGGGACCCCAAACAGTCAGTTACAGTCCACGAAACGGGCCAGAATCGGCCAAACTTGCGAGTGTTGTTGACCAAAACATAATCGCACCCTGGAGTTCAACCACTATGGAAATCACTTCGGGGCCCCAAAACGGTGAGTAATAGTCCATGAAAACGGCCAGAATTGGACAAAACTGTGAGTGTTGACGATGCACACGTAAACACACCCGGGGATCATCAATCGAGGAACTCGCTATGGGAAACCAAAATAGTGAGTAATAGTCCAGGAAATGAGCCAGAATTGGCCAAAATTATGAGCGTTGATGACCGACACATAAGCGCACCTTGGGGTTCAATAACTACGGAAACCGCTTTGGGACCCCAAAATGGTGAGTAATAGTCAACAAAATGGGTCAAAATTGGACAAAACTGTGAGTGTTGACGACGGACACGTAAACGCACCCCGAGAATCGTCAATCATGGAAATCACTCTGGGCCCCAAAACTGTGAGTAATAGTGCACGAAACGGACCAGAATCAGCCAAAAATGTGAGTGTTGATGACCGACACGTAAAAGCGCCCCAAGGTTCGTATGTCGTGGAAATCACTTTGGGACCCGAAAACAGTGAGTAATAATCCACGAAACGGTCCAGAATCATCCAAAATTGTGTGTTGATGACCGACACATAAACTCACCCTGGGGTTTTCCAATCGTGGAAATCACTCTAGGACCCCAAACAGTGTGTTTTCAATCATGGAGATCACTCCGGATCCCAAAATAGTGATTAATAGTCCAAAAAACGGGCCAGAATCGGCTAAAATTGCGAGTGTTGATGACCTACACGTAATCGCACCCTGGGCTTCATCAATCATGGAAATCACTCTGGGACCCCAAACAGTCAGTTACAGTCCACGAAACGGGCCAAAATCAGCCAAACTGGCGAGTGTTGTTGACCAAAACGTAATCGCGCCCTGGGTTCAACAACTATGGAAATCACTTCGGGGACCCAAAACGGTGAGTAATAGTCCATGAAAACGGCCAGAATTGGACAAAACTGAGAGTGTTGACGACGCACACGTAAACACACCCCGGGGATCGTCAATCGAGGAACTCGCTTTGGGAAACCAAAATAGTGATCAATAGTCCAGGAAATGAGCCAGAATTGGCCAAAATGACGTGTGTTGACGACCGACACATAAGCGCACCTTGGGGTTCAATAACTATGGAAACCGCTTTGGGACTCCAAAATGGTGAGTAATAGTCAACAAAATGGGTCAAAATTGGACAAAACTGTGAGTGTTGACGACGGACACGTAAACGCACCGCGAGAATCGTCAATCATGGAAATCACTCTGGGGCCCCAAAACTGTGAGTAATAGTGCACGAAATGGACCAGAATCAGCCAAAAATGTGAGTGTTGATGACCGACACGTAAAAGCGCCCCAAGGTTCGTATGTCGTGGAAATCACTTTGGGACCCGAAAACAGTGAGTAATAATCCACGAAACGGTCCAGAATCAGCCAAAATTGTGTGTTGATGACCGACACATAAACTCACCCTGGGGTTTTCCAATCGTGGAAATCACTCCGGATCCCAAAACAGTGATTAATAGTCCAAAAAACGGGCCAGAATCGGCTAAAATTGCGAGTGTTGATGACCTACACGTAATCGCACCCTGGGCTTCGTCAATCATGGAAATCACTCTGGGACCCCAAACAGTCAGTTACAATCCACGAAACGGGCCAAAATCAGCCAAACTTGCGAGTGTTGTTGACCAAAACGTAATCGCACCCTGGGGTTCAACAACTATGGAAATCACTTCGGGGACCCAAAACGATGAGTAATAGTCCATGAAAACGGCCAGAATTGGACAAAACTGTGAGTGTTGACGACGCACACGTAAACACACCCGGGGATCGTCAATCGAGGAACTCGCTTTGGGAAACCAAAACAGTGAGCAATAGTCCAGGAAATGAGCCAGAATTGGCCAAAATTACGAGTGTTGATGACCGACACATAAGCGCACCTTGGGGTTCAATAACTATGGAAACCGCTTTGGGAGCCAAAATGGTGAGTAATAGTCAACAAAATGGGTCAAAATTGGATAAACTGTGAGTGTTGACGACGGCCACGTAAACGCACCCCGAGAATCGTCGATCATGGAAATCACTCTGGGGCCCCAAAACGGTGAGTAATAGTGCACGAAACGGACCAGAATCAGCCAAAAATGTGAGTGTTGATGACCGACACGTAAAAGCGCCCCAGGGTTCGTATGTCGTGGAAATCACTTTGGGACCCGAAACAGTGAGTAATAATCAACGAAACGGGCCAGAATCAGCCAAAATTGTGTGTTGATGACCGACACATCAACGCACCCTGGGTTTTTCAATCATGGAGATCACTCCGGATCCCAAAACAGTGATTAATAGTCCAAAAACGGGCCAGAATCGGCTAAAATTGCGAGTGTTGATGACCTACACGTAATCGCACCCTGGGCTTCGTCAATCATGGAAATCACTCTGGGACCCCAAACAGTCAGTTACAATCCACGAAACGGGCCAAAATCAGCCAAACTTGCGAGTGTTGTTGACCAAAACGTAATCGCACCCTGGGGTTCAACAACTATGGAAATCACTTCGGGGACCCAAAACGGTGAGTAATAGTCCATGAAAACGGCCAGAATTGGACAAAACTGAGAGTGTTGACGACGCACACATTAACACACCCCGGGGATCGTCAATCGAGGAACTCGCTTTGGGAAACCAAAACAGTGATCAATAGTCTAGGAAATGAGCTAGAATTGGCCAAAATTACGAGTGTTGATGACCGACACATAAGCGCACCTTGGGGTTCAATAACTATGGAAACCGCTTTGGGAGCCCAAAATGGTGAGTAATAGTCAACAAAATGGGTCAAAATTGGACAAAACTGTGAGTGTTGACGACGGACATGTAAACGCACCCCGAGAATTGTCAATCATGGAAATCACTCTGGGGCCCCAAAACGGTGAGTAATAGTGCACGAAATGGACCAGAATCAGCCAAAAATGTGACTGTTGATGACCGACACGTAAAAGCGCCCCAGGGTTCGTATGTCGTGGAAATCACTTTGGGACCCGAAACAGTGAGTAATAATCCACGAAACAGGCCAGAATCAGCAAAAATTGTGTGTTGATGACCGACACATAAACGCACCCTGGGGTTTTCCAATCGTGGAGATCACTCCGGATCCCAAAATAGTGATTAATAGTCCAAAAAACGGGCAAGAATCGGCTAAAATTATGAGTGTTGATGACCTACACGTAATCGCACCCTGGGCTTCGTCAATCATGGAAATCACTCTGGGACCCCAAACAGTCAGTTACAGTCCACGAAACGGGCCAAAATCAGCCAAACTTGCGAGTGTTGTTGACCAAAACGTAATCGCACCCTGGGGTTCAACAACTATGGAAATCACTTCGGGGACCCAAAACGATGAGTAATAGTCCATGAAAACGGCCAGAATTGGACAAAACTGTGAGTGTTGACGACGCACACGTAAACACATCCGGGGATCGTCAATCGAGGAACTCGCTTTGGGAAACCAAAACAGTGAGCAATAGTCCAGGAAATGAGCCAGAATTGGCCAAAATTACGAGTGTTGATGACCGACACATAAGCGCACCTTGGGGTTCAATAACTATGGAAACCACTTTGGGAGCCAAAATGGTGAGTAATAGTCAACAAAATGGGTCAAAATTGGACAAACTGTGAGTGTTGACGACGGACACGTAAACGCACCCCGAGAATCGTCGATCATGGAAATCACTCTGGGGCCCCAAAACGGTGAGTAATAGTGCACGAAACGGACCAGAATCAGCCAAAAATGTGAGTGTTGATGACCGACACGTAAAAGCGCCCCAGGGTTCGTATGTCGTGGAAATCACTTTGGGACCCGAAACAGTGAGTAATAATCAACGAAACGGGCCAGAATCAGCCAAAATTGTGTGTTGATGACCGACACATCAACGCACCCTGGGTTTTTCAATCATGGAGATCACTCCGGATCCCAAAACAGTGATTAATAGTCCAAAAAACGGGCCAGAATCGGCTAAAATTGCGAGTGTTGATGACCTACACGTAATCGCACCCTGGGCTTCGTCAATCATGGAAATCACTCTGGGACCCCAAACAGTCAGTTACAATCCACGAAACGGGCCAAAATCAGCCAAACTTGCGAGTGTTGTTGACCAAAACGTAATCGCACCCTGGGGTTCAACAACTATGGAAATCACTTCGGGGACCCAAAACGGTGAGTAATAGTCCATGAAAACGGCCAGAATTGGACAAAACTGAGAGTGTTGACGACGCACACGTTAACACACCCCGGGGATCGTCAATCGAGGAACTCGCTTTGGGAAACCAAAACAGTGATCAATAGTCTAGGAAATGAGCCTGAATTGGCCAAAATTACGAGTGTTGATGACCGACACATAAGCGCACCTTGGGGTTCAATAACTATGAAAACCGCTTTGGGACCCCAAAATGGTGAGTAATAGTCAACAAAATGGGTCAAAATTGGACAAAACTGTGAGTGTTGACGACGGACATGTAAACGCACCCCGAGAATTGTCAATCATGGAAATCACTCTGGGGCCCCAAAACGGTGAGTAATAGTGCACGAAATGGACCAGAATCAGCCAAAAATGTGACTGTTGATGACCGACACGTAAAAGCGCCCCAGGGTTCGTATGTCGTGGAAATCACTTTGGGACCCGAAACAGTGAGTAATAATCCACGAAACAGGCCAAAATCAGCAAAAATTGTGTGTTGATGACCGACACATAAACGCACCCTGGGGTTTTCCGATCGTGGAGATCACTCCGGATCCCAAAATAGTGATTAATAGTCCAAAAAACGGGCCAGAATCGGCTAAAATTGTGAGTGTTGATGACCTACACGTAATCGCACCCTGGGCTTCGTCAATCATGGAAATCACTCTGGGACCCCAAACAGTCAGTTACAGTCCACGAAACGGGCCAGAATCGGCCAAACTTGCGAGTGTTGTTGACCAAAACATAATCGCACCCTCGGGTTCAACAACTATGGAAATCACTTCGGGGCCCCAAAACGGTGAGTAATAGTCCATGAAAACGGCCAGAATTGGACAAAACTGTGAGTGTTGACGACGCACAC